>NC_056733.1:1170615485-1170720485 GCF_019279795.1 Protopterus annectens | reverse complement strand
AAAGGGTATAGTTGAAGAAGTCAAATACATCCAGAGTGAGCAACTGTATAAGGCTTCCCATGTAATAACTATAGTATACGCAATACAAAAAAACAGTTACACAACTCTGGGGGATTCAACAGTATGGACGTTTTTGATTCCAAAAATCTTGGCTGCATCCCTCCAATTCTTTGAATTTCTCCCTGACAGCAAGCAGAAGTGTTTAATTGCTTGCAAATATTGTTTAAAAAATGTGGGTATAACAGAACATATGAGGCAGGTACATGTGTATATTTCAGTAAGTTATGACCTATTTAGTAATTTTCTCATAACTGTAGCAAACTACATGAATAGAAGATAGGCATCACTATACTCTCTGAAGGGGAGCCAGGCTTGTGGTCGAGACACTAGTGATTGGCATTCTAACGTGAAATTACTAATCTCTAAGGTTTTGCTTTTAAACCTTGGGATAGCTCAGAAATTTCTGTTTTGCCAGAGATAATGCAACCTCAGAACTGGTATATATAAACAGCAAGCAGTACAAGAGGTGCTGTGAAGGTTGTGTTTTTATTTGGGAAAGTCATTTGCTTTAACTGCTGAAACCTTTAGTGGTACCAGTTATGAATGTTGATTACAAAAGGTTTGCACTGTAGCCAGGGAGCCCCTCCAGTGGCATTTGTTTAGCTGTCAGAGTAATTCATGGCATTTAAACTGGAGACAGCCTTGACAGAACCTAGACTATTCATCTCACTTTTTTAATACGAGTATTCAGCTGAATATTTGGGTAATATCATTGACAATGTCTGAACATTTGCATATTCTATTCTTTTTTTCAAAACTATATTGTATTTATTCTCATAAAAAAGCTTCTGAGTTATGTTTCTGAAAAAAATGAGATGGGATTTAGTGGGGGAATCAATAATTAGTTTTGGAGTGACTATAGTTATAATTCATTTGCACCATAATTATTTTAATGAATGAATACTTCTTTCAAATCTTGTTTTCTGAATTAAGTACAGGACAGGTAAAAAGTTATTCACTTTAGTGACTAATTTAGTAATGGAATCTAAGAACTCATGCTGTAACCATGCATGTTATATCTATGAAAATAACATAGCACTATATATCTTAGTGTTTCATGAAATTTTTCAATAAAAACAGTAGCATCGATGCTAACTTTCTCAGTATTTAAAGGAAATTTTCAACAAAAATATTATAAATCTGGTTAACAGATATAATGATGCTCCATTTAATGAATAATTGAATATGTATGCATTATGCATTAAAGCAAACGTGCTGAACAATGTATAAAACTTCACTATTTCAGGTTTTTGGCCATTCTAATAAGCACTATCTGCAGCAGTCCTGTTATTTTACTTTTTCTTTTTAAAATCGTCTAGGAGTAAATTAATAGCTCAGCTATGCCATACATTGAACATATATTTAAATGTGTTTTCCGCTCTGTGTTATTTAAATGATGGTTTACTCCTGAACATGTTGAAACACAAAGTGAAACTGATTACAGTGTTGCCTTGTGAAAAGCTATATTAAGATGGGAACATTTCATTGTTTTTTTTTTCAGAAGGGAAATGCAAGTGAAGTAAAGTGTACTAGTCCTTATTATCATTATGTCTTGCACAGATTTCTTTCTTTGATGTATTACCATTGGATAAACATACCAGATTTTTATGATACAACTTTATCTGTTTTACAGTAGTACAAACTGCAGTCCATATAACATTTTATTCAGAATCATATATCATGTCTTCATAAGATAATGGCCAAGGCTCACAAATCTGTTTTTTGCTACTGTTACTGCATGCTAACAACCGGGGGTACTGGGTTTTTGTCCTTTTATGGCATTCTGTCTTCAATTAGGGTCTCTACTTTAAATTCCTCAGATGCGATTCATATCTTATTCATGTTCTGGAAGAAGATTAGCCAGTAATCTTCCCAAAGAAATCTTATTGTTTTATTTAATTGCTGGAATCCATAGATGGGTTGTGCAATGTGCAGTACAAACTTGTGAAAACAGTGGCTATGTATAGGTTGAGAGATTCAAAGACACTGGTAGAGTAAAAGGACAATGATTGAAATTCTACAACATGCAGAACATGCAAATGAGTGTATATTGACATGCTAATCTAAAATCCCATGCAAGTGGGCAACATAGAAAATGCAAAGAGAGGAAGTTAAGATGGTAGAGTGATTCAGAGAAGTACAATATGGTGGAAATGTACAGCCATTTATTTTATTTAAGTTTGTTTACTGAATTAGGGTGCTGATTAACAATTACCAATTTCAGGCTCAGTTTAAAATGCAGATACAGCTTATTATGTACCAATACATTAAGTACATAACAGAGAACATGGGAAATAGGATGCATGATTTTTCTTACAAAGGCATAAGTATATGTATCTATGTGCAAGCATATATATAAGGAAGGCAAAAGATGAGTGGCAGGTAGGAGAGCTAAGTAAAGAGTATCACAGCAAAGATAAGAGTTGATGAAAAAGCTATAAAGGTGTCACTGAGGTGGTTGAGTGCTACAATCATCACAGTGAAAAAAAGCCAGCACAGCTGATAATAAATCAGCTGATAAAACATTCCCAGCTTTGTTTCAGTTCAAAATCACGAACAATTGGACTAGGGAGTTCACTCTTTCCCCAATACACAACTATCTCAGAGATGGTATATAAAATTAGCAGGAGGTATGGGGGCACAGCCCCTCACATGGTGGGTGCAAAAAAGAGATTATTTTTATTTATTTTTTAACATTGACCAGTTTTTGTTGATTTGTTGATCTTGATTATACGAGTATAAGACTAAGTGTCATATATTCATGTGTGTATACATATATATATAGATATGTGCATGGTGGGAGCAAGCAGTGTGTTTGATTGTGCATTCATTACACTGGAGGATTGTTTTGTCAAACGGGACATTCATTGCAAGATGTCAGCATTTGTTTTGTGGGACTGCTACTGTTTTACAATCTCAGAGTTGGCATATATAATTAGAAGGGGGTGTGGGGTACAGAAGGAGTGCACCCCTGAATAAAATGTTGTTTATTTTTTTTTTTACTGGCTATATGTAGTGCATATTGATTTAGTGAGTTGGAGATCTAGTGAAATATAATCACATGCATGCACAGCTACCGTACTGTATCTACTGGGTTTGACATTAAAATAAATGTTTGACAATAGGGTAAATGCATAAAATATGGATGCTTTAGGTTATATGGCAAGCTTTTGTGCATTTGGACTGGTTCTATTTCAACAGGTATGTTTAAAATTCTGGTCAGAATTTGCTGTATGTGGGAATCTCCTTTGGGTTTAAGAGGAATTAATGGCATAGTTTAGGGGCTGAAAGAGGGAAGCTGTGGTTGATGCAGTTAAGCCTGATTCTAGGTATATGTACAGCCTGACCAGATATGGCTTTTCTTCTGGGTACGTAGGTGGGGGGGTATGGTAGAAAATTCAGTGGAGTGTGCTGCAGGACTCTTCAGGTCCAGAAGTTTAATGACTGGGTTGTCCAGTAGTAGGTCAGCTGTTTGCCTTGTGTGTAACCAGTTAGCCTTTGTAATGGTGAACCAAAGATGTCCTTATTTTTGGAGTTAATTACAAGGAAAAATTTTGTTACTGAGTGTATGTAAGGTTGTGGATTTTTTCTTAGAGGTGTTGGCTATTAGTGGTAAATCATATTCCAACTAGGCAAATAATGTATACTTGCCTGTGATGGCTCTAGTAGGAGAGGAAATAAAGTCATAGATCATCCAAACCTGGAACAGAAGGTAGTTGATATCTGCAGTCTGGCCTACTGCAGTGTTAGTGTCTGCTCAAAGGAGAGGTGCACACCTTGAAGTACATTGGCCAGGGATATGTACCTGGCTCTGAAGATCCCACACAAGTGCAGCTTTCTTGAAATTTGTACGAATATGCATGCACACAGGAAACATTACAGCAGCCCTTATATTTGCTAGCAAGTATGTCAACTGTGAGGGGAGGAGTAAGGGCCAAAAATTGGAACCAAAACTCAAGGCCACATTTATGTCACTGTCAGCTGTACCCCAGTATTGGGAAATGACTGAGTACAGTCACGGTGGTGGAAAAATGGTCAGCATATATAACAGACAGCAAACAAACTACAAAAAAAAAGAATGGAATTGTGCAAAATAAAATATAAAAATAAAAACACCCAGGATTCATGAAGCTTGCGCCAGGTGCAGGCGTAGCGTTGGCGTTCCAACACCAAATATGGCCGGCGAGCAATCCAGGTACGAGCTGTTTCCACATGCACTACCTGCATATGCTATGCCCGCACAGCTCACGGCCCCTGTATGGTAATTACCCCATTTACAGCAGTGTAGCATGCAAATGAAGGTATTTAGCAATCCAGGAAGTGGTGCAGGCATAGTGTAAGCATGCAGAAATTCAAACCGCAAAAAACAGTTTATATTTTTTCAAACATAAAATCGGAGCCATGACAGCCAACCAAACACATGTATTATATCGTTAATATATGCCAATGGCAAAATATATAGCCATTGGCATTAAAAAATTTACAAAGTATAAAAAGAACATTTAATTTAATTTTTCGCACTATCGCGAAGTTTAAGCACAGGGCAGCGGCGCGCAAACCGGATCACAAGGAAAATAGAAAAATATAGAATAAAACTGCAGTGTAACAGATATCATGATTTCCCCATAATAGTCAATGGCAGGCATGTTACACCACACCATGGTGCAACGGTTGCTAAGGGCCTGTGACAGTGTTTTGCACGGTAGCTAGGAATTAGGCAATGCCATACAAATGACAGGAGTAATAGTGAATCTCAGATTCCCCACTGGTGTAAGGTGGAACCTCACAGTGTAGCGTTATAACACCGATGTGTGCCCTTGAGATAGAAATGACATCAAGAGAGGGGTGTGTCACCTTTGCTGTAAGCAGATTGGAGCATTGCTATCCAGTGTCCCATAGCTAAGCAAAGCAGCAGGAAAAGGGTGTGTTTAACTGGCTATAGCTTTTCTTAGCTGAGGGCACACAAAGTAACCAAGTGTGCATGTGAACAGAGATTAAAATGCGCTTAAACTCTGTAAACGGGTTTGCGTGGTGTGCACCAGAGCTGAAACAGGAAGGATATAAAAAAAGAATAAGGAAATGCTGCAGCAGGGAAATTGGAGTACAAATGACTAATTAGCACCTAGGAACCTACAGTGGACCATTGACAATAGCTAACAAGACTGCAAGCAGCTACCTGCAGAACAGGAAAGGGGAGGGGCTGTACTGCAAAGAAAACAGTAAAGTGTCACAACAGAACAAAACAGATTATCATTATATCAGCTACAAGACACATTTTGCAACACATGACTGGGTAGGGAAAGTACAAAACAAGAAAGACAGCAGGTAAAGGCATGCTGATAATGGGAGGTGATCCTGGTATAAAAGTGAATTAAAGGGCAACAGATTAATCAAGGCAGGCAAGCATAACTCCACACTAAAGGCCCCACACTTGCAGTACTTACTATAAAACCCTTATTTAAGATACCTTGCAGCTGGACTTGCTCATACACACCCAATGACATCAGCAGCATCCATAGCACAATAGTATAAAGTGTGAAGGCACCTCACACACACTTGTGTATTCCCATACACTCTGCACCATTGGTGTATACAGATGGAGAACTTTTAATATGTACATGTTAGGGGCTGCCATAGCTTTGATCCACCAGCATGTGTTGGAGACTGAAGATGGTGTGGAGGATGATGCTCACAACCACCCCAGGCACCAGAGGAGAAGAAGAGTGTTCAGACCCAGGGTAACCTACCAGGGGCTACATGATCTGGAGATAGTAGAGCGTTACAGGGTGGACAGAGACATCCTACAGCAACTTGTGGAGCTGTGCCAGCCACACCTCAGAGCCAGAACAAACAGAGGGGAACCCATCCCAGTGGATATGAAGGTATGTGTAAGCCTGAGAATGCTAACTACAGGTACCTGTCAAAGGCCAATTGGGGATATCATGGGGATCTCACAGGCATCAGCATCCAGGGTATTTCACCAGTTCCTGGATGCCATGTTACCACATGCCAATGAGCACATATACTTCCCCCGAACGCAGGAGGAGTTGGCCAGCTATATGCGTCTCTTCCACCATGTAGCAGAATACCCGGAGGTACTGGGTGCAATAGACTGCACGCACATACACATCAAGTCACCACCCTTGTGAACAGGGTAGGCGCTAAATAAACCACAAGGGATACCTCTCCATCAACTACCAGGTCATGTGCAATGCTCAGGGCATTATCATGGATGTGTGTGCTGGCAGCCCTGGAGGCTATCACGACTCCCACATCTGGCATGCCTCACAGCTGTATCAGGTATTTGCCAGGGGGGACATCCCACATGGCTACCTGGTGGGGGATGCTGGCTATGCACTGGAACCGTGGATGATGACTCCCATCAGAAATGCATACACACCCATGCAAGAACATCATAATGAGGCACATGCACAAACCAGAATCATCATAGAGTGCGTATTTGGGATGCTTAAATCATGGTTACGTTGCTTGGACATATCTGGTGGAGCCTTGCAGTACTCTCCAGGCATGTGTGCCTACATCTTCATAGTATGTGCCATGCTACACAATATGATCCTGCAGAAACAGCTGCAGCAGGGACAGAATGGTGAAGGCTCTCACAGCCCACCACTATTGCCAAGGGTCCCACAGGCACAGAGGTACTCAGACCACAAACACCCTGAGCCAGCCCCTGTAGGCAGATGGAGGAGTGCCCAGTATGCCCATGCCTTGGCAAAAAGGAAACGTATAGCACACACACTGACAGTGTAGGCCCCTAGGGACTGACACCTTTCCCCACCTGCACAAACAGTAAAAATGGATGGCACACATACAAGACTACCTGTAAATTATCTTGTATAGGCAGTCTACTGTGTGCATCCAACATAGGTAGCCCTCAACTATTGCACACACAACTGCTATTGACACAAGGTAAGTCAACACCTGAACAGTAAATTAAGCTATCAGCATGTACTGATACTGTATGTATAGATTCATAGGTTCATAGGTAGGTACTTGGCTAACTGCCTGAGGGCATTCATAAGCCTAGCCAAAATGTGTCAGCTTTTGCCACACCATTGATTAATTAACTGTCCCTCTATGGAGCAGAGCCAATGGTGGGATCTCTAGGGTGTATCTACTGTTCCCCATCCACTCTTCAAGATTTCTCTTGAAGAGTGTTAGTGAGGGGCTCTGTATAATGTAATTAGGGATGTAGTTCCAAAGCATGGGGAGTTTCTGTGACAGGAATCTGTCCCTCCAGCATCTTCTAGTTATTGTTGTGGCAAGGTTTAGCTCACTACAGTGTGTGGCTCACTGTGACATGGATTCCCATAGGTGGAGCATATCTATTAAGCCTGAGTTGGACATGGCTTTGTTGGCCAGCAGAGATCATCTCTGAGTAAACAAGATGCCACTGAATAAAGCAGGAGTTTATTCAGTCTGACTGCATAGGACATATGTTTGAGGCCAGTAATCCTCTTGGTGAGGTATGTTCGTGGACCTTACAGCTGTCGGACGTATCTTCTGAGGTACATCCCAAATGGGTTATTATAATCTATGATGGGACTGATGAGTGATGAGTAAAGGGGCACTATAACCTCACTATGTCTAGATGTGAACCCTTTAGTAATCAGATGGCCTACATAGAAGGATGTCCTAACTACTTTATGATTGTCAAAGGAGAGATCACTATCTACTTTAGTCCCCAGATACCCTATTACCTCATCTGTACTAAAGTGTCTGCCACTTATGTATTTATATGTGGGTGTTTAGTTTTTCCAAAATGGAATGACTATGCGGTTTGTGGCACTTAGCTGGAGTCCATGACTTTGACACCCTGTGTCGGTCTCTGTGAGGCCCCTTAAAGGATGTCTGTGTCAGCTGGACTGTCAATTATGGCTCCCAGTTTGCAGTCATTGCCAAACATGGTCTTCCGTAGTCCACCTGTGTTTGCCTGGACCTCTAAGAAGTATATGCCAAACAGTAGGGGTCCTAGGACTGAGTCCTGCTGGACACCAGTTGTGACTGGTTAAGAGTTGGACATGGAGGCTGCTAGTCTTACCATGTGGGTTCTGTGTGTAAGCCTGTTGGCAACCCATCCTGTGATGTATGGGTTTATGTACAGGCTGGTGAAGTTATCAATAATACCTGAGTGGGGAATGGTGTCAAAAGCCTTGGTGAGGTCCAGGTAGTATGTGTGACCCACCTCTCCCCTCATTTAATGTCTTGGTGACTGTCTGTAATATGTCAAACAGGTTCAGTAGGCATGATCTGCACTCAACCAAGCTGACCTGGGTTGGGTCAAGTGTTTGGAGGTTACCAATGTCTTTATCAATGAGTGCCATGAGGATGCGGTCCATAGCTTTGGAGATCAGGCTTATGGGGTGATAGTTACCATGGTCAGTTGTGTTTCTACCTTGGTGGAGTGGAATAACCATTGCTATGCACCATTGTATGGGCATGTAGCCTGTGTAGAGGCTGAGGTTGAAAAGCTCAATTAGGTGGGGGGTTAGCTTGTCTTGTAGTGTTTGCAAGATGCAGTCTGGGACACCATCTGCCTCCACTGATGCTGTGTTTTGCTGTCTGAGAGGGCCATTTCCACATGTGTGTCTCTGATGTCTGGGATACTGTACTTTCCGGGTATTGTTGTGGGCTCTTTAGGGGGTGAAGTTTGCACTGAATGTATCTGCAAGGATGTTGGCGATATCAGTAGGGTCAGTATATTTTGTGCTATATTACACTGGCACAGTGCAAATCTGTGTGTTATCACTTAGATCCTTGACATAGCCAAAGAAGGCTTTGTGGTTATCTTTTGAATCCCTGCCTATTTACCTGTTGATGTTAGCCTTGGATGATTTCATGAGGGACCTATGTTTTTTACTAATACTGGTCATGGATGTCTGCCCTTCTTGGGTTTTGCTGTTTTTCTGGACTACTGTCCTACTTCTGTTGTATAGCCTGTTTATTGCAGGGGTCCACCAGACTGGTGTCCTTGTCTAGGAGGAGCGAGTCTTGGTTTATCAGTGATGGCACAATCCATACATCCTTGTAGGTGCTTATAGAGTGCATTTGTAAATCTTTCTGTATCTTGAGCAGTGTTTTTCCTTAGCATGGGGGCTGTGGAAATCTCCCACCTCTGTCTTTAGTAGTAGGAAAGGTATTCACTGTGGTTTCCTTGGGTGGGGGAGATGGTTGGGTGTGGAAATCATCAGTGAATAGTCCATGGTCAGATCTAACCTGTGACTGGTGTACCTCTGCTGTGGTGCACCTGTTGCCCATGTTGGTAATTACCACTTCTAGTATGTTTTCACCTCTCGTTAGGGAGTTTACCATCTGACACAGGGCATATGAAGTGATAAATTCCAGGAAGAGCTGGGTCTGGAAATGAGTACTTGAGTAAGTTTCCCAGATAATGGTAGGGTAGTTGACATCGACCAATACCAGGGTGTTCGGTAGGACTATCATGTTTTCCACTATCTCCAGGTAGGAGGAGTGGTGTTCCTGGGTCATGGAGGGTGATCTGTAGCAGGCCACAGTTTGCATTGCAGTTGTGGCTGATGTTAGCTGCACATGGATGATCTCAGAGGTATCATGCTGGAGTGCCCCCCTGCAAAAACGTAAAAGTAATGTTTTTTTCTTTGCTTTTTAAACACACTTTAACAAAAGTGCTTTTTTGGTGAAAGCGCTTTCGTTAAAGTGTGTTCAGTGATTAATAGTTGGACTATTGAACTTTCGTTCAGTAGTCCTAGATCCATATATATATATATATAGATATATATATATATATATATATATATATATATATATATATATATATATATATATATATATACAGTTACAACTATAGCCATATATATAAACATCTATGAACACACTTTGTGACACGGAAGCAATCCAAAGGAATTGAAGTGTACACAAAACACATGCAGCTCTGCTATTATAACTATTAATATTAACTTAATTCACCATAGAAGGGATGGTTGTTGTGTATGTGGTGATTGGGGTGGGGGGAGGAATGACGGGTAATGAAATTATACATCAAGGAGAGCCTGGGTTGGATGTTCAATAAGTGAACTGGATGGGTATACATGGAGTATGGGGACAATATAAAAAAGAAACAAAACAAGAACCATTCTCATCCATAATACACCGTCAGCTCACATTGCAACACTTAATTCCACAAACATATGAACATTAACATGTATCATACATATGTCCAGCAAGTGACTCACATTTGTTTTCAGTAGTGAGGAATGCCCGTAGTAAAATGTATATTCTAAACACCATAGCATTTGTACATATCTCAGATGCCTTAGTGGTAAAGTCAGTGACTGTGGTGTTCATGGTCCCGGGTTCAAGGGCTGTTAATTTATTTTGAGGGCCAGAATAAGGGCTGTCAGATGCAGGTTGATTAAAGCACTTTTAAGCAGTTGTAATCAGTTTTACGTGGGTTTGCATGATGGTAAGCAGCCAGATAAGCGCTTCACAGGTTTAACCTTTGCTTAATGTCACACAGACTACAGGCAAACCTGCTTACAACCTCTTACATGTGCGTAAATCACACTTTTCCTACCAGTGTCTGTTCTGAGAGGTAAAATAATAACCACTTCCAGGATTAGAACCCGCAACCATGTACACCATCCTCAGCATAACCTACCACTAAGCTACCTGGAATGTACCTATGCCAGTTATGTAGTCAGACAGGTTAAAACACAAAAAGGAGGATTGTGTGGAAATAGGACAAACCGCCATGTACCCAATGAAAGGTGTATGCTATATATATATATATATATATATATATATATATATATATATATATATATATAAAGAGAGAGAGAGATAGATAGATATAGATATATAGTGAGATATACATATATATGTAGCTATATAGATAGGTTAAAAACATGTACACATCTATGGAGGTACATATAAACATATGCAATAACATATATTATATATTTATATCTATATACATATATATATATATATATATATATATATATATATATATATATATATATATATATATATATATATATCTACAGCATCTGAAGTGTTCAAATCTGAGTATAACATGGACCATAGCAATCACACATTCTGCCACCCCCAAACAATATGAACGTAACATATGAAGAGTATATGGCAATACACTATTACAAATATGTTCTATGGACATGAGCCAAATAGGGTTAGTCACCAACACAACTACAATTACTGCAATTATCCATGACAGAAATACACAGACATCTTTCATTTAGCAAATCTTTATTACATTCCGATGTATTGCCATAAGGATTCAAGGACTAACAATACCTGCATGCTCTATAGGAAGCATTTAGCAGTGCCTTAATGAATCAGCCTGCAATTACCATAGTATTAATCCACTAAGGGACAGGTGTTCACATAGGGAAAGAACCCACACACACATATAGAATATGTATAAAAGCAAATTGCTATGTACACCCACCATCTCCCCCACACCCAAACTAATTACAACAATACATATTGTCATACCATAACCAATTATTCACCCACTGTACGACATCTGCTGAACCCTTAACATACCTGGACAGAGACCATGATGCTTTGCCAGACAGGGCCTGCACCTGTCACCCCTGGGAATCTGGATACTGGCTAGAGCTTATGCTTCCCCTATAGTGCCTTCATCATGCAAAGTTCCAGAGAAAGTCCACTGCTGTAAGAGGGACAGCCAAGCAATAAACTACTGGTCTCGCTACTCAATGATACATTTCAGAAACTCAATATGGACTCACTTACATCAATCCTTAACATGGAGAACATATCTGTGCAGTGGCTGTGACATGTTTCAATGCTCTGGAGAGCACACCTGCATGACCATGTTATAACACATGCCTCACCTCTTGCCCATTATCCTTTATTGGAACACAAGGGCCATAGGTGTGTCCATATTCCTGAAGGATATGTACACCCCCCCGCTAGTTACACTTGCATAACTTCAGATGCAGTATGCTGAGCAACTACCTCTGTGCCAAAGTGGAATCCAAATTGCACCTTGCGACAGATAACCCACCATGCCTCAGAATTCTCAACTGTCATATTGTGCTGTAATGGGGAATATTAGGTTTGAGACAGAAAACCATAATAATAGCTACTCTCAACTATCTCATTATGAACTGGGAAGACTCATGTACCAACACCTGTGCTCAATGCATGCTGGATTTCATCAACCCCAATGACCTGGATCACCATAGTCACACAAACAGGGCTAACAGTATGCTACACATAGTCAGTCTCCAAAGCCAATGTTATGCTTCTTAAGAGCAAAGTGGTGACTGTCATGGCACCCATGCAGATGGATAAAGCATGTGCAAATGCTGAATCCTACACAAATGCACTTTAAGCCCTCACATAAGTGCAGTGAGTGTGCCATTGAAACAGAACCAAGATTCAACCAAACACAAACAGGAAGGCAAACTGGTGGTACCCTGCCTTAAACTGTACCACATAAGGTAGCAACTGTTGCAGGAGTGAACACACATGAGTGGAGATGATCCCTGGTCAGCCTCAGTAGGATGCAGATACACCATATAAAGCCACACAAAGCTACTGTGAAACTAATCAGCCACATATTATGGGCCAACCACAGAGCATTCTATAACTGTGTCATGAATCGTAATGGCAACAACAAGACCTGCCGTGCTTCACAGCACTATGGCATGGGAAGTACTGCACCTACAGAAATAGCACCTGTTCATCCAGATAGAGTCTTGGATAACCTAAACCCACACTCACCCCCCCAAACAAGTACACATATTTATATATCCATGTACACTGCAGAGCACCTGTAATAACAACTATGCAGGTACAAACTGCACTCTCTAAAGCCATACATACAGCTTGCATGGGACATGTCAACATCCCAGGGTGCATCCTACACAAATGCCAGACCAATTTGCTCTCCACATACACATCATGTTCAATCATAGCTTCATGTCAGGCTGTGTACACACTGAATGTTGCACAGCAACAGTTATCACACCCCACAAAGGAGACACCACTGATAATGGGAAATAGTGCACTACTATCCTACTGAGTCTGGTCTGTTAGGCCATGAACCCTGATCAACTTATTTGATGTAGTCAGTACAGATGTAGATGACAGTAAGGTTAATTAACACAGCATATCATGACCTTGCCAGGTCTTAAGACACCATCACCCATACTGTATTCCAGCTACACTCAGTAAACTAGGTGTATATTTCTATGTCACAGGAGTGGTTGGCAACTGGACTGCTGGCAGAACCAACAATACAGAAGGTGTCTGACTAATACACACACATCAAACCAGTGCCAGCTGCAGTAATACAGAGCTAGCTCCTGGTACTCCCCCTCATTGTTATCTATACCACACAGACTAACACAGAAGGCATCTTCCTATTGACGTTTGCAAATTACTATGAACTAGGAACAATAGTTGACTCAATGAGTGCTGTGGGCAACATACAGAAGGGCCTTTGTGGGTCAGATGTGTGGTGTGTGACGTATGGCCACAATCTGACAGCTAAGTATTGCATTGTCATACCCTATGTTAAAAACCCTGTACCCATGAACTAGCACCTAGGCAGCGGTCAACATAATGGAAACCATATGTGTATGGGATGCAGCTGGACAGTAGTCTTTCCTTTGATAGTTACTTCACCACACCAGTCAGGTAGTCATAAGTGGCACCCCTAATCATGACAGGGTGCCATCCATGAATATAGAGATCATTCTTCAACCATACTCAACACTCAAGTGACCCATAATAGATCACATATTTTCTTTAAGGGTTATTGGCCATGTTCAAATGGCCTACACTGGTCTTCCCAATCCCTAGCTCTACTATGTAGCATGATGCCTACCCTGAATAAAGCCATGTCCAACACAGAGGTGCTGGACATGCTACACTTACACATCCTGATTTCAAATAAACACATACTTCATGGACATCCACCTTTCTAATACAAGGATCACAACATGCCTGACAGATCCCTGTCCCATACACTTTACATACTCCTGCCATACTATGCATCCCTGTCCAGCAAAGCTGCACATTGCCCGTCTTTGAGACATGGTGTGATGACCACATGGCAAATATATCAGTAACCCTGTGGATCAGTTCTGTGGCACTGCTTGAACTGGCCACTGAAACTTAACTGTCTGTTGGCTACAGCTAGGTAACCTTTCAGTCTAGGCTCATAAATGTCCCAGGGCATCTAGCCTACTAGTTCACTATGACCATACATGGTATAGTTGATATCCAACCCTGCAAATACCATCAAGCTAGCCATTGTCCCATGTGTTTCACATGTGCAACACAGGTAATACATGGCAGGATGCTAAACTGCTGTACAGTGCCATCTAGATGTATATGGCAAAACACATACATGTAAAACTTTCCATGAGCAAGTCTGCAGGGTCACAGGTCATGTCCCTTAAGGCTGTGTATGACTATATATGTGACATATACACAGCATTAAGGTCTACTGCATTAATGTGAACACATCCAGACATGTGCTGATAGGTAAAGACACCAGTACAGGCAAACAGACATGCCCACATCAAGACAACATCCACATGGAGTATGAGCAATGTCATCACTTGACACACATATATGGTGATAACATCAAATCACCAGTACGTGTCAAATGTCTGTGAGTTAAACATGTCAGTGGTGTTAGTGTCATGTAGATTGCAAAGACATATTTGTAATCTTAATAAATGTGATGCACGTGTATGTTCAGCTGTACTTCTGTACTTCTCTGTGTGTTACTGTAACCTGTCTCCATCATTGTCTTCCAGGTATGCCGTGTGCCAGGCTGCCACCATGCACCTGCTTGGAGGATGAGGTCCTCATTCCATACCTCCTTGACAACCATGTAACACTCTTCAGCCATGTGCCACAGGATGCACAGCAGCAGGATGCCCAGTGGGAGGAACTGTGCAGGAGGGTAAATGATGTTGGCAGCCACAATTGCACCTATCAGTAGGTGCACCAACACTGCACCGACATCATTAGATGGGCGAAACAGCATGCAAGTGCAATCGCCAGGGAACAAGGTGCAACAGGTGGGGGGGGGCACTCACCCAGCCTCCACTCATACGTACTGAGGAGCTACTGGCCAACCTGGGGACACCTGCAGAACTCCACCCACAAGCTTTAGCTGGTATTGTGGAGGTGGGTGTCTCACAACCACTGAGCCTGGAGTTGCCTGGTAACGCACTACTGCACATATAACACAACTATATTTCATATAGTTACATGTGTTACTGTACAATATGCAATATAACATCATATGCAAGGCATGTATATACACATGCCACATACCACAGTTTGCTAGTCTATGTATGCACAGATGTGCATACTCCATAGTATAGTCTATTGTACTTGCTTATGTGCTAAGATGCACATTGCACTCTGTAGCTATCACACAGATGTCGATAATGTTCCTACTGCTGTGACACTCCTATTTAGGTACCTCTGGCATTTTGCAGCGACAGCAGCCTGTTGCAGGTGAGACTGTTATTATTTATCAGGCTCAATAATGCACAGATCATATTAATTGCATGTTATCTGTCATGTGGCCATTTAATACACATACACATAATGTATGGTGGCCTGTTAATACATACAGGTCAGACCTGCAGTGCATCACAGTGGTTACCCATGTGGAATAATTGAAGACTATATAAAACACCTACACTAAACCTTACAAACTGTCATTGCCAGATGTGTGGACAGCTGTGAATACAATGGTGGAAGTGTGGCTCACTGTAGGGACATGTACTACAGATCAGCATTACACATGTGGGGAATACAAACAGTACTATACAGAGAGCATATGTGTGCACACACTCTAAATGTTTTGGAGATGGAGTATGACCAAGCCCACAGAATTCACCCTTGAGGATTATACCCTTGCTATGAATGTCACACAATGTCATGTGCTATCTGACATGCCCATGACATTTAGCAGGCTGACTGCAACGCTGCTTAATTATCCTGCAAAACATGATATCTCACATCCCAAACATACCACCCTTTGTCTGAATAACCCTGTCCTCAGTGGAGCATATGACATCTATGGGTGTATGTTATATGGGACAACACTGACATGTGAAACAGATGCCCATCACAACCATTGGACAAAACATGTTTGCACATGGCCATGGAGGATGGTCAGAGACATGAAGCAACACACACAGTAGAAGTGATGTACATGTGTGTACACCTTGTTGTACATTGGCTCGACACAATACAACTATGGCCTTTGTGTAATGGTGATATTGCAAATGTGAAACACTAAACATCATTACAGGCCTGTACATAGCTTGTGAAGGCATGACATCAAACAACCACATAACATGTCTTGAACAACATGAGTGTGTCACGACATGGAAGCATTCACCTATACAGTATCCAAATACATACATGTGTTGCACAACATACACATACAACCACATTAGGCCACAGATACAGTACATTCACCTTGATGGTGTCAGACATCACTGTCGTGCTTGCTCCTCATATGTGTGATGTACACAGATGGCATGTGGGACATGGAGTATTGCTAAGTTAGTCATGTCTGGGCATAGTTTCCAGGCATCAGCAATATGGTTACAGATGTGCAGGGGTGTCATCTGCATACTCTTCACTGACTTACGTCACACATTCCACATTAGGGTTTAGTGTGTATACACCTCAGTGATGTGGGTCACATTCCACATTAGATATGTGTTGTATCTGAACACAGTCATGGCTATGAACTGTGTCTGTAACTCACACTGTATAGCAATAGTGAAGCCACATGATGCCCTGCAATGGCTATGCATATCAGCTCAATGTGCAGTATGTCACTGTATATCTGTAGGGCGGACTGACAACATTGCGTCAGCCGAAGGTCTATGTTAGTATAACACGTCCCTGCATTGGGACACCATTACCTCACTGTATATTTGAAAGGACACCATTGTGTTAAACATGTATGCATGTCATTCAACACATCAGCAGAAGACATGTCATACTACATGTGATTGGCGACATATGCCAAACATCAGGCTGGTGTACTGTTAACCAGGGCTGGTCTGTGGCACCATTGCAAAGTAGGGACAGCCATGTCAAATATGTATGTACAGCCACATGCACATTGTCTGTAGACTCTCCTCAGGGGTAAGCAGAATAATGTTGAACAGACATGCACTGCTTTAGGGGAAATATGCAAGTTAGGGCTCAGGCAAACATAGTATTCACTCAACATACCCTTCTACTCATGTCCTCCTCACACATAGGGGCAGTGGCCAACACAAAGCATCAGTGGTAGATGTACAAAGGTCAGCAATGGTCTGTTAACATGTGGGGTATTTTGCACAAAACATAGTAGTGTGGTGCAACGATGCATAGTGCATGCATTGTGTTGCAGGTTTGGGGCATAACTTACTAACACA
The DNA here is from genome assembly GCF_019279795.1 of Protopterus annectens. NCBI lineage: Eukaryota > Metazoa > Chordata > Ceratodontiformes > Protopteridae > Protopterus > Protopterus annectens. The sequence continues at coordinate 1,170,702,960 of NC_056733.1, read as the reverse complement.
AATGATGCAACACAGGGATGCATGCTAACTACTACTATAATTGTGTAAGGTGCATGCCTTCTGCTATAATACATGCATGCTGTTGTGTGCAACTCAGGGATGTATGATAACTACCACTATAAATGTGAAAGCTGAAAACTTTCTGCCATATCACATGCATGTTGCATGCCGTTGGGTGCCATAGCATGTGTCTCTGTCTGAGTGTGTGTGTGTGTCTGTCTGTGTGTGTCTGTCTGTCTGTGTGTGTAGATGAATAACTTGTAATGTACAGTTCTTGTCTGCCCCTCACAGGTGTTGATGTAGGTGCATTGCCCTCCTGCAGTCCACCTGATGTTAGTGCCCCCACAGACTCTAGTAGTGATGATGAAAGTATGATTGAGGCACAGGCAGGGCTGTCAGGGGCTGAATCTGTGCCATTGGTTGCCATTCCACCTGCATCCCCCTCATCCCCACACACAGTTCTCATGCCTACACATACCCCATCACCAGTGGCCATAGATGAAGGACAGTTGGCGGGTGATAGCATGGAACAGGAATGTGTAGAGACTATGGTAGGTGTGCCTGCACACCATGATCCCAGCCAACTGACTCGTGATGTCCCACACAAGCATGTGCCCAGTGCTGCTCATAGGAGGACCTCTGGCCAGCATGCCCCTGCAAGACATAGCACATCAGTTGGTGCACCAAATGCATGTTTAAGGCTGTAATGGAGGCACAGGTATGTGCTGAATGGCACAACAGAGAAGGTCTGAGGCTTCAGAGGGCTGCTGTCCGTTCTTTAACTGACAACATCCAGGCAATTGCAAATGTTCATCATCACCTTGCAGATGTTTTGGATAGACAATTGGGTGACATGGTGGGAGTCCTTGACCGTGGCATGTCAATCCTCGAGTGTGGAATGTCTGTGCTGGAGCATCAGGTGGGAGTGAGGCATCGGGCACATGGACATAGGCCAGCTACATCACCTGTTGAAGGTCTACGTTAACATGTTACTTCACATGCCCACTCCCATAGTGGTGGTAGCAGCAGCAGTGCAGCTGGTGCTGTGCTGTCCACACCAGGACACAGCAGGCCACGTGCACGTGGTCCAGGATGGTCCCAACAGGGACACAGTTCCAGTGGACATGTGTCATCAGACAGTACCCAATCTGGACCTCTGCCTGTTAGTGCCTGTGCAACCCCTGGCAGGTGCAGGTCCCGTGGCCATGCCTGGACATTGTGAATTGTGAAACCTGCCCTATACAGTCTGCAGCTGTCAATAATACACCTGTGTAGGCCAGCCACATGCCAGACCTGTGTGCATACATACACGCACACACCAGAAACAAATGTAGGGCACATCAGCACACACACACACATAATATCCACAGATGCCCAGTGAGATCAAAGGTCCTAACCCACACACATGATGTCATGCAATGGTGCAGACTAGGCCTTTGGCAAACATTATCACCCTGTGCATATGATGATGCCTGTGCCACATCCCTGTCATCCACACCATTGGTGCAGGGACATGCTCATATGGTCTGATGCACTGGGTTAACATACTAGGAAGACAATTGTAGATTACAATTGTTGAGTGGTGCTGACAGGCAGCAAACATACCATGTATTACAGTTTTAAAATGCACTTTGTATTTTGACAGTATGTATCATGTGTAACAACAGTAACTGCATGTTGATATTGATGTTCTGCCTTCCTTTTTCAGGTGTTATTGCATGTGCCGGGGGATGTCAGTGTTTGCGGTTAGTGTCCCATATGTAAATGTAGACTACTCACAGGTCTGTATGACAATACCTGAATGCACTTTGTAGCTTCCACATCACAGTTATAATCACCCAAGTTTCAGACATGTTTACTGATCTAATGATCCAAGAGCATGATAGCTGTGTAGTAAGCTACTGTGGCCAGAGCCGTCACATCCATAGTGGGTGACATCACAGGTATAGTTACCTGGAGCAGGGAGGGGGTAAAAGAGTGGTTTAGCAGATGACAAGGGTAAAGGCCAGTGGAAAAGGTGGCTTCTCATTGGGAAGCAGTAATACCCGCTCTCATGACAGGATGCATACACATACACACACTCATGGATTGACAGACACAATAACACATCCACACACTCAGGAATTCACAGACACAGTGACACACACACACACACACACACACACACACACACACACACACACACACACAGTTGCTAGTGTTGGGATGAGAACCCCTGCCTATATGAAAATCACTATTATAGTACTACGCAATTACAAGACATGCCACAGAGATTACACATCTGCAGGTAGTCTGAATGGCCTATGATCGAGGATATCAACAGGGATTCTAGATTGCGGTGAGTGTATGTGGGGAGGGGGGTTCATCAGTAGGCTATGTAACAACAAGCCTCACCCCAGGGCATACATGTTTACAGACAGTTAGAATGCCCTTCTAAGATTGATGACATCAACAGGGATATTAGAGTGCATTGAGTGGATAGGGGGAGGGTATCTTATCATTTCACTATGGTAAAATACAGCCTCACTCCAGGGACCAGACAGCCATACATACACACACACACACACACACACACACACACACACACACACACACACACACACACTGTGGCATTCACAAAGATATATACCTATGTCACACACATATAGACACTTGACATGTGTGTGATTCAAACACCTGCCTATGTCTTGCTTTTTACACTTCACTCTTTACAGATGTCTACAACAGTGTACAGGAGAGTGAAAAACATTTGGGATGTATTCCCCACCATACGTGACATATATGGACACACACACACACCCACACATGCCAGCACTGTGAATCAAACACCTGCCTATGTCATGATAGGTATTACAGAGCGACAACACTATCGCACGTGCTACAAAGTGTACTGACTCTTTCCTTTGCCAACTGTGCTGATATATGCACAATATATACACAGGGGAGGTGTTGCTGTTCCAGTTGTCAAAAGGTTTGCCTTCAGTGTCACCCTTACTGCATTCTATGTTGTGTGTCTTCCCCTTCACTTAACAAAACCATAGCTTAGCAGTTACACAAGTTATTGTAGGAATGGTTGTAACACACCTGTGAGCTGTCCTGAGTAATCATTAATCTGCAAAGTAGCCCCACCACTTAGCAGTTATGTCCAAACATCTGTCCTTACCTAAAGTACAGCTTACTGTACTTTGAGCATATCACCATATACAGTTGGCAATGTTGAGGCTGCATTGCAACTGCATGATGTACTAAGACATCAGTCACCTTCAAACATCAGACACTGCACACGCATGGAATCTAAACACACATCAATACATGTACACATATGCAGTCTCCATCAGTAAGTGGACTAGCAGGTCAGGAGGATACATTCCACACCTTTCCCACACCATGTGTGAAACCTAGCTGAGCATTACACCATAATGGATGTTGTATTCATGTACTGGTAGGACACACAACCACCTTCACTGAGTAGCCAAGTGTACATTTATGCCAACAGCACATCAGCAAGACACACACACAGCAATATTCCATGTCATGATCCCACAAACTGTTAGTTGATAGTTCCACTGTGAAGCCAGGGCACCGTAATGGTCAACAATGAGCACATCATATTTGCCACACACACATCATATTTGCCACACACACCTCATGATTACTTGAAGAGTGCCAGCAATGTGCTCTGTTTGAGCTAGGCATTACACTTATTCAAACATGTGCGAGGTCTGTGGCTTGTAAACATCTCACCCCAGCATGTTCTGGCTATTGTGGTCATAAGGTTAATGTCCAGACAGCACACAGAATGCATGGCTTGCAATTGTTGACATGGGGTATATGTAGGAGCTGTGGGCACACATGGCTGTACATGTCATGGACATATCACCTGTAACTACTCAGGAACATACAGAGCATAGCTGTATTCCCCTGAGTCTGTTAATACAGGCTATGTGTGCAGGTCCTATGATCCTGTTATTTGGGTATGTTTGTAGGCATTGTATTTGGTGGAAATGTCTAATGATATACATGCCACATGGGTTGTTGTATGATATGACAGGTGTCATGAGTGACCAGTAGAGAGGGAATATTACCTCTGTCAACATAGATATCAAACCATATGTACTGTTAGCATTCAGCAGCCATGGACCTATTTCCATGTGCATGTGTGTAATGAATGTAGCCACCTGTATGTACAAAGGACAACAACAGCAATGGTATTCTCATTTATGTTGTATGAGTATGGGATGTACATATCCAGGGCAGGTACATCTAGGTCATATCCAACCATGAGGGTGTTGTTTACTGGTGTACAGCAACAGTCAACTGTGTTAATGCTGACAACATCCGAGGGACCATGGTATGTGTACAACTGACCTGGTTACAAACAGTGGTATTATTGCATTGCATAATGCATTATGCAACTGTGGCAGTACATGGGTACTTTGCACAGTTGATGTAGGGCTAGGTACAGTCCACCAGTCGAAGATTATTTGGTGTTCTACCATACTATTTCGTACCACATGTATGGATGTGTGCTGGTAGTCTGAGGACAGGGTGGTGGATGTATATGAGGACACAACCTAGAATGCAGCTTTTGCCACTGTCACCTGTACCTGAAACATCTGTGATTAATTATGTTGGAGTAGTGGTCTTTATTTGTGAGTAGCCTTTATGAATATGTGGAAACCACCACCTGGAGTGGTCCATACCAGTGTCATGGCTCGCATGTCTGGATCTGAGATATATGGTGGTAGTGCTACTGTGCACTACAGAGCCTTCAGCCAGGTGTTCCTCACTGCACAGATGTTAGTATTCCCCATTGTAGGGTCTACATTGAGCAAATGGATTACGAAAACCATACATCTAGCACTGGTTAGCATAAGCATCTAATGCAATTGTCTTGTAGGTGTCAGGATGTTACTTCTGTGTTTAGGACTTGTGGCTTGGAATGCCACTATATGGGTAAATGCGACCTAGGTATTACCCACACTCCCTTGAATCATGGATGCATGTGCTCTGTGCCAAAGGCATGTCTTCTCTCAGTCATGACACCCCGGAATGACAGACACTGGACAACATGATAATTATAGCAGGACATTGGCTCATTGTTTTGGTCAAGCAGTTGCCACTCGTACCATGACATCATTGTGAGTGGCAGTATTGTGTTTGGTATCAAATGCTACATCTAAGGTGACGGGCAGTAGCAGATGTTGTGTAGATGACCAATGTCAGATATGCTTAGTGGAGTGGTCCTGCTAATAATGACAACTACTAATGCAGCCGGGAGAGGTCATCTTGACACCTACATCTCAGTACCATTAGACAATGGGGCTCACATATTATGCTTGTGCATGCCACTGTTCCAAGTATAATGTCACTGTCCACAACCTGATATCACTGTATGCCTTTCAGGGCAGCAATGTGTGTGACACATGCTGTAGTTAGCATCCACCTGTGTGTCCCAGCTAACCTATTGTCTGTCACTTCCACACATGCATGATTGTGTATACTTCACATATATATGGCAGTACGTCATGTACATGTATGCATGTGTATCGCACAGCACAGACACAGATATATCATTTACAGGCCACATACAGGTATCTGGTAGTAAACCCGTATGATGTGCATATATACTGACAGTTAAGATGTACATAGCTGTAAACCTGTGTGTTTACAATAGGAGTCCATTACAATGTGTTCTGTACATCTAAGTGTATCAGTATGCACAATGTGGCCTTCCTCCGGTTAGAATTGGACTGCATCACAAACAGCCCTGTGCTACTAAGTGTATGAGCGTACCCACTGCCACCTTGTGTAATTTGAGTCAGTGCATCCAAACAAGCCCTTTGTTTCTAAGTGTATGAGCATGCCCAGTATAACCTTGTGTAGTTGTAGTCATAGTGCATCCCAAACGGCACTGTGCTACTAAGTGTATGAGCATGCCCACTGTGACCTTGTGTACTGGAGTCAATGCATCCAAACAAGTCCTGTGATTCTATGTGTATGAGCATGACCACTGTAACCCTGTATAGTGATAACAGTTGGCCATTCCACAGATGGACATACTCCAGTTCAGGGCTTGTTGTGCTACAACTATACCTCTCAGGCCTACCTTTGTCTTACCTGCAGATGATGTGTCTTGTTTGTGCATACAGGTTGTAATGGACTCCTACTTTAAACACACAGGTTTATAGCTATGTACATCTTAACTGTCAGTATCCCTTTTGATGTCCTCAATCTTAGAAGGGCATTCTGACTGCCTTGAAATTCGTAATCTGTGTCGCTTCTCATAACCGCGTAGTACTGTAATAGTGACCAGTAGATAAGCAGGAGTTCTTATCCCACTACTGGCAAGTTTGTGTGTGTGTGTGTGTGTGTGTGTGTGTGTGTGTGTGTGTGTGTGTGTGTGTGTGTGTGTGTGTACATGTGTGTGTGTGTGTGTCAGCAAATGGCTGAGTGTGGTTGTGTGTGTGTATTTGTGTCTGCATCCTGTCATGACAGCGGGTTTTACTGCTTTCCAAAGAGAAACCACCTTTTGCACTGGTCTTTATCCTTGTCATCTGCTAAACCACCCTTTTCCCCCCTCCCCACTGCAAGTAATCAGTCCTGCGATGTCACACAGTGCAGAAGCAGAACCAGAGTAAGTGTAATTTTATGGGTTCTGTGGCATATACCCCAGCTGCATATCACTGTACTAGTTACCTTTACATAGGCAAGACTTGTAAGCACAATACTGGCAAGTATGTGTGTTTGTGTGCGTATGACAACCCTGTAGCCAGACATACACATGTGTTATGTCTTTTAACATGTTGCACACCATGGTAGTCATTTGTGGTGAGTGGAGTCTACACATTATTACATAGTTAGGAACAGAAAAGAATAGACAGTCAAGAATGACTACTGTTGAGTATGTTATTGTCCTGAACCACTGTCAAGCAGTGACACAGATGTGGTCCCCGGGGTGTATGTCCATACCCATCATTCTCCCATCCAAACTCCACAATCCCCGGGTATATTTCCTTAGCCATCATTCCCCACCCCAAACTCCACATACACAACAACCATCCCTTCCCTGGTGAACTGATTAAGATTTAAATGTTATAAAACAAGAGTTGCCTCTGTTTTGTGTACACATCAATTCCTTTGGAACCCTTCTGTGTCACAAAGGGTGTTCAGACATGTTTATATATATGGCTATAGCTGTGTCTGTGTATATGCATATATATATGCATATATATATATATATATATATATATATATATATATATATATATATATAGATATAGATATATATATGTGTGTGTGTGTGTGCACACATCCCGTAAGTGCATATATGTATTTAATATTTAGTTATAACAGTTGTACATATGTAGACTTGTCTATGTTGTTTCATAGAGTACAGTACATTCAAGGGTACTGTACATATGTACACAAAGTGACTGTCCCATTTGTTGTCAGTATTGTGGAATACATGTAGTAAAATGTGTATTATAAAAACCAGAAAACATGTATACAACCCAGATGGCTTAGTGGTAAGTCCAGTGACCTTGGAGTGCATGGTCCAGGGTTCAAGACCTGCAAGGGCTGTTGATAATGTCATTTAGGATAGAATAAGACACTTTTCGGCAGTTGTAAGTGGGTGTAAATGTGTTTTCATGACAGTAAACAGTGGGTACACACAGGTAAAGGACATGTATAACTTGCAGTACACTTGAAATGCCCTTCTTGGCAATCCTGCTGATGTCACTCACCTAGACATACACCTCTGGGACTGCTGTAACCCAATAATCTCTGTAGTGCGTCCTGTAACTGCATAATGCTGTAGTGTGATAAACTTGTTAGATAGGAGTTCTATTCCAAGATGTGGCAGGTGTTTGTGTGTGTTTGATAGTCAGAGCCTGTGTGGAGGTGGCTGTGAGTGTCTAACCACTGGGCATGTTGAGGAGCATTTTTTGTAGTTTTCCTATATAGTGGCCATATTATATGTCACAATGTCCACCTCACGAGAATTACAGATTTCAATCAGCCAAGATACTGTGATGGCAAGCCATATCCCTACATCTGGCAAAAGGCCTGGTGAACAAAGTAAGCACCCCTACTATTACCCAGAATACAGTCTGAACCCAAGTGTCATGCACAAACACACTTGCCTAGAAAATCCTGCTATGTTGCTATTACCCTGCACATTGTTGATAGATACTAGGCATGGTGTGAATGCAGTGGGCTGCAGAGGGCATGGCACCCTGTCCACCAATACAATAGGGACATAATTATGGACAATGCACCTTCGCTATGTTCCCCACTGGACGCCTGCAACATATGAGGTGCCATCAAATGTGATCCACAAAGAACATACAATGCCTTACACACATACCCTGTATAGACAGATGCCACTGACACCAGGGAATATCTGTATCATGCTATCAATGCAGGTGCAGGGTCAACCTGTGTGTTTACAATAGGAGTCCATTACAATGTGTTCTGTACATCTAAGTGTATCAGCATGCACACTGTGGCCTTCCTCCGGTTAGAATTGAACTGCATCCCAAACAGCCCTGTGCTACTAAGTGTATGAGCGTACCCACTGCCACCTTGTGTAATTTGAGTCAGTGCATCCAAACAAGCCCTTTGTTTCTAAGTGTATGAGCATGCCCAGTATAACCTTGTGTAGTTGTAGTCATAGTGTATCCCAAACGGCACTGTACTACTAAGTGTATGAGCATGCCCACTGTGACCTTGTGTATTGGAGTCAATGCATCCAAACAAGTCCTGCGATTCTATGTGTATGAGCATGACCACTGTAATCCTGTATAGTGATAGCAGTTGGCCATTCCACAGATGGACATACTCCAGTTCAGGGCTTGTTGTGCTACAACTATACCTCTCAGGCCTACCCTTGTCTTACCTGCAGATGATGTGTCTTGTTTGTGCATACAGGTTGTAATGGACTCCTACTTTAAACACACAGGTTTACAGCTATGTACATCTTAACTGTCAGTATCCCTTTTGATGTCCTCAATCTTAGAAGGGCATTCTGACTGCCTTGAAATTCGTAATCTCTGTGTCGCGTCTCGTAACCGCGTAGTACTGTAATAGTGACCGGTAGATAGGCAGGAGTTCTGATCCCACTACTGGCAAGTGTGTGTGTGTGTGTGTGTGTGTGTGTGTGTGTGTGTGTGTGTGTGTGTGTGTGTGTGTGTGTGTGTGTGTGAGCAAATGGCTGAGTGTGGTTGTGTGTGTGTATTTGTGTCTGCATCCTGTCATGACAGCGGGTTTTACTGCTTTCCAAAGAGAAACCACCTTTTGCACTGGTCTTTATCCTTGTCATCTGCTAAACCACCCTTTTCCCCCCTCCCCACTGCAAGTAATCAGTCCTGCGATGTCACGCAGCGCAGAAGCAGAACCAGAGTAAGTGTAATGGTATGGGTTCTGTGGCACATACCCCAGCTGCATACCACTGTACTAGTTACCTTTACATAGGCAAGACTTGTAAGCACAATACTGGCAAATGTGTGTTTGTGTGCGTGTGACTACCCTGTAGCCAGGCATACACATGTGTTATGTCTTTTAACATGCTGCACACCATGGTAGTCATTTGTGGTGAGTGGAGTCTACAAATTATTACATAGTTAGGAATAGAAAAGAATAGACAGTCAAGAATGACTACTGTTGAGTATGTTATTGTCCTGAACCACTGTCAAGCAGTGACACAGATGTGGTCCCCGGGGTGTATGTCCATACCCATCATTCTCCCATCCAAACTCCACAATCCCCGGGTATATTTCCTTAGCCATCATTCCCCACCCCAAACTCCACATACACAACAACCATCCCTTCCCTGGTGAACTGATTAAGATTTAAATGTTATAAAACAAGAGTTGCCTCTGTTTTGTGTACACATCAATTCCTTTGGAACCCTTCTGTGTCACAAAGGGTGTTCAGACATGTTTATATATATGGCTATAGCTGTGTCTGTGTATATGCATATATATATATATATATATGTGTGTGTGTGTGTGTGTGTGTGTGTGTGTGTGTGTGTGTGTGTGTGTGTGTGTGCACACATCCCGTAAGTGCATATATGTATTTAATATTTAGTTATAACAGTTGTACATATGTAGACTTGTCTATGTTGTTTCACAGAGTACAGTGCATTCAAGGGCACTGTACATATGTACACAAAGTGACTGTCCCGTTTGTTGTCAGTACTGTGGAATACATGTAGTAAAATGTGTATTATAAAAACAGGAAACGTGTATACAACCCAGATGGCTTAGTGGTAAGTCCAGTGACCTTGGAGTGCATGGTCCAGGGTTCAAGACCTGCAAGGGCTGTTGATAATGTCATTTAGGACGGAATAAGACACTTTTCGGCAGTTGTAAGTGGGTGTAAATGTATTTTCATGACAGTAAACAGCGGGTATACACAGGTAAAAGACATGTATAACTTGCAGTACACTTGAAATGCCCTTCTTGGCAATCCTGCTGATGTCACTCACCTAGACATACACCTCTGGGACTGCTGTAACCCAATAATCTCTGTAGCGCGTCCTGTAACTGCATAATGCTGTAGTGTGATAAACTTGTTAGATAGGAGTTCTATTCCAAGATGTGGCAGGTGTTTGTGTGTGTTTGATAGTCAGAGCCTGTGTGGAGGTGGCTGTGAGTGTCTAACCACTGGGCATGTTGAGGAGCATTTTTTGTAGTTTTCCTATATAGTGGCCATATTATATGTCACAATGTCCACCTCACGAGGATTACAGATTTCAATCAGCCAAGATACTGTGATGGCAAGCCATACCCCTACATCTGGCAAAAGGCCTGGTGAACAAAGTAAGCACCCCTACTATTACCCAGAATACAGTCTGAACCCATGTGTCATGCACAAACACACTTGCCTAGAAAATCCCGCTATGTTGCTATTACCCTGCACATTGTTGACAGATACTAGGCATAGTGTGAATGCAGTGGGCTGCAGAGGGCATGGCACCCTGTCCACCAGTACAATAGGGACATAATTATGGACAATGCACCTTCGCTATGTTCCCCACTGGACGCCTGCAACATATGAGGTGCCATCAAATGTGATCCACAAAGAACATACAATGCCTTACACACATGCCCTGTATAGACAGATGCCACTGACACCAGGGAATATCTGTATCATGCTATCAATGCAGGTGCAGGGTCAACTTGCTGTCTATTAGCAGGTCCTGCCACACCAGGCCAGGACTGGCACATCTGATGATAGTCTATGTACACAACATGTGCCAGGCAAACCAGGTACACGTAAACATGTCACTGTACATTAATGTGGGACATGCACATCCCAGGCAATGTCCATGTCAAGGACTATCAAACACAGACATGGCATGCATTGCAAAGCAATGGCCACACATAATGGTAACCAGGATGACAGGACAGTTAATACAATACCCATCTGTGTGGGACATTGCAGACACTACACCCCTGAACCACACTGCAGACCATTGTCATGTGGCCTGATGCCAAGGATTACCCCTCACCCAGCCTTGTACAGCCATCTTGCACAGCCAACCACTACACACCCATGAAGCAATGCACACATGCATGTCAGTACTGGCACCTTGTGTCTGCGTTTGGGGTATGATGTTCCCAACCACAGTCACAACCAGTATAACTCCCATTGGCATACTGACAGATGTCAGACACGTTCACATGCCCTAGCCCATAGAACATCAGGATAACCCCTTTGGTGTATGTAATACCTGTGCATTACTGTAGTGTGGCAAACTTAGTATTTAGGAAGTGTATTTGTGAGCCTGCCAAAGTGTGCCAATGTGTCTGAGTCCCTTAGATAGTGTGGTTGTGTTGACAATGACATCTGTTCATGTGGACAGCTGTGTGTGCTACACCTAAAGTATGTCTACTATATCACTGTTGCAGATGTTGCTCACCAACACACATATATGTTCTTACAGCACACCAACATGTCAACTATGTGGCACATGGAGTAACTGCATGCACTTTTAATAGTAATGGCTAGTCAGTCAGGAGTTTAAACCCCTATACTGGTATGTGTGTGACAGACGATACTTAGGTTTTAGTCTTCCAGCCCTTCTCTGATGTACTTTGCCTCTGCTTGTCCCTCACACACACTCTCTGGTGGATGTGGAGATGTACACCTGCTCAGCAGCAGCTTGTGTTTTGTAAGTGCTGGTCATGATCAGGTGATGGCCTCTGCACCTATTGCAGTCCTCCTCTAGCTGATTGCATGTGGAACAGCTGTGGTGACATTCACATAGCCAATTGCATGGAAACACAGTACAATATCTAGGAACATCATGTTGGTGTTTGCCCATGACAGTTGCTGTGAGTGGAACCTGGATCTGGTGTTTGGTAAACAGCATCACAGATGAAATATGGATATTCCTCAAATGACATACACAGTGGAAAATAGCCTAAAGATGGGAGGGTGATGTGCCATACATGACTACAGCATGTAAGTGTAGCTATGCTTCATTCAGACTACTGCCAATTTAACAAGTTGTATGTGGTAATGGCTAGTCTGCATGTTTTAATAACTGACAAGACAGTTCTCTGTTTGTGAGGAAACCCCCATCTGTAGGGTCATCTGTGGACTGGTCAGTGTGTGGATCCATTTGTTTCTTGTGTTACTCACAGAACACACATCTGTGAACTGCAGAAGCATAGTGTGAGGACTGCAGTCAGTACATGGTGGCAGTGATAAGAGTTACTGCCATCGCATCCCTGATTAGACATATGTCACATGAAACAGTGATATGACAGTCACTGTCTGAGGTTATCACAGTGACATGCCAATAGTACGCCACTGTTCATAGCTGCAGTCACAAATCATCTACGCTTTGGACAGATGTCATGCAGTATATATATGCAGGTGTTGTGCTCCCTCTGCAAATGTATGACATCTGTTGTCTTGGGTTGATGGTAATATATATGCATGCTGTTATAAGTAATCCTGAATGCTGTTGACTATTACTAAGCCTAATCTGTGTTAAAACTGCAACACCATAGGCTGTATGGGATTGGAGGTCCCGGCGGAACCACCTGTCCTACTTCAGCTGGCCATCGCACCGGGCACCAGCACGTCCGGGGCCCAGCCTTGGACCTCCACCTCTGTTGGCTCTGCACCACCTTCTGTTGGAACCAGGAATGAGGATGGGGCCTGCCCCCCCCTGGGAGCAGGTCCAGACAGGAACTTGTCAGCCATCGTACAGTCCAGGCCGTGGTGCGTAGAGGGCTCAATAAGGGGTTTTGAGGCCAGCTACGCCAGCTCAAGGGCAGAGTGTCACATTTAGAGGGTGAGCCTGCCCCTCCTAGACAGCCCCCAGCATGGCCATCTTTGTGGCTATGACGGTGCAGTGGTGGCTGCCCATTGGTGGGGACCTCCATTCCACTGTTTCCATTTGGGGGCTCATGGGCTTGTGACTGCCAAACATCCCTCCCCGTCCAAGGTGTATCCCCCCACATGTGTCATGTACCACCCCTGTATGCTGTCTTGTCTGTTATCCTACCCAACCTATCCTCCACGAGCATACTTACTCTCCTTTCCCAACATCCCACTCTCACCTTACAAAAATGGAAACAAAAGGCCAATCTGTTCCCAGAACAACTTTTGCCCCATACATAGCTGTCCATTTCACACACGTGTCCAATGGACACATGTAACCTTTTTAACTTGCATCACAACATACTACTGTTGTCCTCACCCCTCTCTCAGGCACACAATCCTGTTATGCACATGACTCCTAAAGGTTCCAGGTACACGTGATGCAGACGACGCAATTGTACACACGACACTACCGGTCCCTCTATGGTTAGCCATTTAACTTTTTAATGATGATGATGTTGCACACAGCACCTTGCAAGAGTACTGTTCTCACATAATGATCAGACAGGAACTGTTTTGTTACTGTAAATGGAATGCTCAAAGTAATGTATTTGGGCAATGTACAAATGTCTGCGTGTATTAATGACACATGTCTGTCTGAGGGAGTCTTGATATTACATAGGACCACACCACTACATAATACAGGAGTTGCTGGTGTTTCCCTTTTCATTCTTTTTTACTGCTTTGTTGTCACATGGTATGTTTTTGATATATCTATATATATCTATATCTATGTATGTATGCATATCTGGACATAAACACACACACATACATCTACATAATGGAATACATTTCCTATACTGTTGAATGGCTGTGCTGGATGCTATGTTTGTGATAACATCCAATGTCTGTATATCTGCCATGGCTTAGTGGTAAATCACATTGGCTGTGGTGTGCAGGGTCCTGGTTTTGAGCCTTGCAGAGGCCGTTTATTTTGTTGCTGGGCAGAACAAGGGCCATTGGATACGGAGTGATTAAGGCACTTTTAAGCAGTTGTGAGCGGGTGTGTGTGGGTTTGCGTGATGGTAAGCAGTGGTTACTTTTGGTTACAGTTCCTTACACTCAGTTACCTTCTTGATTGCTTAACCAGTGTAGGCAGTGCTTACCCCCATGTAAACAGGCTATAACCTGCTCACTGCTGCTTAAAAGTGCTTACTCCCGCTTACCCCTGCGCTAATTTCTTTTAACGAAAAGAAAAAAGGGGTGATAGGAAAGTGGTGAAAGAGGGGCACAAAGAGATAAAAACAGTAGGCAATGTAGTTAAAGATGTGCAGGAAGGGCATAGGGAAGGTCCATAGCTGTCCATTTCTTCTACAGCAACGGCTGTGCATATGCAATAAATTCGGCGGTACATTTGGACACTCACAACCCTGAGAGAGGGGTGAGGGCAACAATAGTATGTTGTGATGCCAATTACAAATGTTTACATGTGTCCAGTGGACATGTGTGTGAAATGGACAGCTATGTATGGGGCATGCTTTTTTTGCAGGAACAGATTGCCCTTATTTTCTTTTACTTTTTGGTGAGAGTGGGATGGGAAAGGAGAGTAGGTATAATCAGGGAGGATAGGTTGGGTAGGATGACAGACAAGACAAACAAGATGCGTACAAGGGTGGTATATGACACATGTGGGGGGCACCTTGGACAGGGAGGGTTGTTTGGAAGTCACAAGCCCATGAGTCCACAATGGGATACAGTGGGACTGAGGTCCCCACCCATGGGCAGTCACCACTGCACCTTCACAGCCCAGAAGGTGGCTGTGCTGGGGGCTGTGTAGGAGGGGCAGGCTCACCCTCTAGTTGTGCCACTTGGCCCTCAAGCTGGCATAGGCACTCTCGAATCTCCCTGTCAAGCTCCCTACACACCACGGCTCGGACCGTACCATGGGTGACAGGTTCCTGTCTGCTCCTGGGTGGGGGGGGCTGAGCCCCATCCCCTGCGGTGGTTCCACCCCGAAGGTGGTGCAGGGCCAATGGATGAGGAGGTCCAAGGCTGGGCCCCAGATGTGCTGGTGCCTGGTGCCATGGCCAGCTGAGGTGGGACAGGTGGGTCTGCTGGGACTGGCCTTCCCATATGAGCTATGTTGTAGCATGTTTAAGGCAGATATGAGTTAGTAATAGTCAACAACATTCACGATTAGTTATAACAGCATGCATAGCTATTCCCATTACCCAGGGCACCAGATATAAAATAGTTGCACAGCATCCAGAACACATACATATATGAGTAAACAGTGGCCATTAAAAAAACATGCAGGTTTCATTGATGGCAACAGGACACCGATATGAGGGTATTTTAACATTGCACATGCATAGAAACAGATGCGAATATTTATAAACCAATAGGACATATGTCCCAACAAAGGTTAGGAGTGTAGATATACCAAATGAGTTGTGTAAATCAGTTATCTTTGCACATATGGTAGGGGTGAGAGAGAGTGAGTTCAATTAACAACTAATAAATCCTTGTAGTTTACACAACATTCGTAGTCACTGCAGTGGTCTGTCCCTTACATGTATTATTACACTACCCAGTGGCGTTATATTGTACAATGGTATGTTTGTAGATTAGTATGTACAGGAGACAGGTATGTTTGCATGTACATTCTCTGACTATGTACAAGTCTGACTATCAGTTATATGTCATTTACAGCTGCCTACATTTCTTGGATCATCACACTAATTTGTCAGGGGAACAGGGCAAAAGGCAGGTGATGTGGGCCATTTATCAGGACATACTGGGCAGACTGGAACAGTTGAGGGGTATGAATATGCATACCACTTTCTATTTGAGCATTCTAGCATAATCTGTACAGTTGTTAAGTGTATATATGTATACAGCTTTCTGTCTGAACATTCTAACAAACTATGTGCAGTTGTGTGGAATGATTATGCATACAACTCACTGGCGGTCCTGGGATCCAAAGCCCTGCTGTGTGTGACAAAAGCATTACAGTTAAGATCACTGTACACTATGCTATCAGGCAATTGCTGTGAGGCTTTTCAATGTATTTAGTCTAATATGACTGACGTGTTTGCACTTCCAACATTGTTATACAGCACTTCATACACATTTTATCTGCATACCACAATGTGGGTAACACTGCTTACTACAACAGTACTATTTAATAACTGCAACAGTACAACAACATATGACTGCAGAGTAAACAGAAGCAATGCAGTAGTTACACCTTTATTCGCAGCATATTACACAAATCTGTATACTGGTACAACACTTTCTGAGGCTCTTACATTTATTTGTTATGACAGTACATGCAGGCTATTTACTAACCTGCCTTGCGATGCATCCTTTGCAGCCTAGCATCACAGGCTTGCTGGTTCACAGCACACACATTGGCAGCTGCCAGAGAAGTGCAGTGATATTTAGCCATACCTATCCATAGTATACACAAGCTAGACAATTATTAACTACATAGTGGAAGGAGTACTTAGTTCTGGGGCATTCTGCATCTGCCTTGCTTCCTGGATCCACTGTTCCAGGACATCCCCCCTCCGCCGCTTCAGGTCTGCATGGTGGGGCCTGACCTGCTCACCAGTCCAGGGGATACCTGTGGCACTAGTGAAGTCATGGGTGAGACTGTCCCAGGCCTCCGTTTTGTACTGTGAGCCCTGGTACTGGCCCTGCAGTAGTTTCCTGTCATGGTGCTTTAACAGGAGCCATACCATGAATGTGGACTCCTGGATGCCCCAGCGCTGTGCTCTAAAATGAGTGCCTTCTCCCACTCCAGCCATTCTGCCTGCAGGGGGATGCTACAACCAGTTATGAGCTGTATTCCCGCCTCTTCGGTTTAAGTAGGGCCGGATTCCTACAGGTTTCCATAATTGTCCGGTTTCGAAAAGGCTAAGCTATGTCTTATTCATTACAGGTTATATATGTGTCTGGTATCTGTCACTCATGTGTACATACACTGTATGGGGTCCTGGGGACTTCATAACTTTATTACAGTGACACCTCAACTCTATGTTTACTGCAGTACACCAATTCACATATATATGGTCTGTGGCAGGTTATAGAACATTACACTGTACATAGATTCACCTCACATGTTTGATTTGATTTCCCTGTGGTGAAGATTAGTTTACTGATACCACCTTTATATGTATTGCTATCATGGCGTAGTGGTTAACTACTGTGACTGTGATGTACAGGGTCCTGAGTTGTAGCCTTGCAGAGGCTGTTCATTTTGTTGCTGACCAGAACACGAGCTGCTGGGTACAGAGTGATTAAGGCACTTTAAAGCAGTTGTGAGCAGGTGTGCATGGGTTTGCATGGAGCTAAGCAATGCTAACCTCCAGTTACAGTTTCTTACACTCAGCCTCTGCATTGCTTCACCAGTGTGATACTCGCATACCCACAGCCAAACAGGCTTACAACCGCTTGCTCCCGCACTTGCAAATGCACTGCATTTGGTGTTTGCATCTGACACTCACACCTCTGGGTCGGGGTGAGGACTACAATAATACCTTGTGATGTCTATTACATCGGCTTACATGGCTACAGTGGGGTGTTGCGACCATGTGTTCGTAGATGTTGTGTAGTGGGTTATGCAACGACACATATGGTCATACCATACTTAGCCATTTAAACTGGACTGTGCTGCAGTGGGAACCATATTGGGAATTGCTGCCCATTAGGTGTAAGCATGCCAGTCAACTGTACAGAATCAGCTGCATGTCCAGAGTTTGCTTCATACTATTGGTGTGTTCCTCTTATAATCTGCACCTGTCTGGCAAATACCTGGGAATTGACACCATTAAATACAGACAAGTAATTGGGTTTAGGACCCCAAATCCTTCAACTGAGTCATGCTAATGCATACCTATTATTCTATCAGCTTTCTAAGGTTGTAAGTGGAATATGTGCTTTCTGTCCCTGTTTGTTCCCCCAATGGTTTACGTTCTGTCCAGTGGTTTTGCTCTTAGGGGTTGAGAGATATGGACGTAAGCTCTGCCCATTTCAGAATATTACTAACATCCCCGGGGTGGTCCTAATACAACTGCACCAGCCAACACCTGCACGCCTAGGCCCATAATTGCATACTCATAGTTCCCCCACCCACCCCTCTTCTACAGCATTCATCCTTGGGGTCTAACCACACCACTACACACTGCCCACTCTCTACATGTCCAGACTCATGTCGTACATTGTGTCGACCCATGGATTATCAGGCTTGCACAACCTACTAGTCCGTGTACGTCTACAGCCTGGTTTGATGAATCATTGCAAGGACTGACTCTGATCATCAGTAATTTTTGGGGTGTCCCACAAGGGACATTGATGTCTTGGTTTTAAGATTAGACCTGGCAGGTCTCTCCCACTGGTAGTATCTTGCTTGTGGTCTGGGAAGCAGTGTTGTGTTTACTTGTATCATGTGTTTGTATGTTTTACCTGTCTAGGTGGGGGTGGTTGATGCTCCATGTTACACGTTTGTTGATTAGACCCCTCACTCCCATTTGCATGGCCTGTGAGCATATGTAACTCGTAACTGCTATATCATATCCTAGCTATTTACATGTGTATGTTTACACACACACACACACACACACACACACACACACACACATATATATATATATATATATATATATCTACATTACTATATACAGATATATCTGTATATGAATGCATACATGTATATATGTATATATTGCTGTCTATGTATATCTAACAACATATGGGTGTATGGGTGTCTGCATATGTATATATATCTATATGTGGGTATGTATATGTATTCTGTCTCTGTATGTATACATTTGTACTACGGAGAGGGAGAGGTATATCTCCATGTCACAATGGGTAGATACGCACACACATTCCTCTACATATATACATCTTCATCTGGTTATTCCATTCTCTGTCATGTAGATTAGACTGCTGCAGTGGTACTCGTAGCGGGTGTGGCTGCTAGTTGGGCGACACCTCTGCCCATTGAATACTTTTGCTCACATCCTTGGGGCTGTCCGTATAGGCCCACATCAGCCAACACCTGCACACCTAGACCCGTAACTAGCTACCCATAGTTCCCCAACCCACACCTCCTCTACTACACCCATCCTTACTCTGGGTGCAGGTCGGATCTGAACACACCACTACACACTGCCCACTCTCCACTTCACGGGACCCATATCGTATGTTGTCTCTACCCATGGGTCATCAGGCTTTCCCACCCTTGTATTCCTGGTATGTACACACCCCAGCCAGAATGGTCATCGTATTGGCTTGCTTTGGTTATATGTCAATTTTTGGGGCGTCCTGCAAGGGGCGCTCCTGTCTGTTCCAAGATTAGATATCACAGGTGCACTCTGTCCCCCACCAGTTGTATCCTGCCTGTGGCCTGGGGAGCAGTGGACTATTTACATTGTTTGTGGGTTTGTGTGTATATTTCCTCTGTCCAGCTGGAGGGGGGTGAGGTCATGCCACATGTTACATGTTTCTTGCTTGGGCCCCTCACTTCCATTGGCATAGCCTGGGGAGATATGTCATTCTTGTGTGCTATTTCCTATCATAACTGTATATCTGTGTATATCTATGCACACACACAGACACACACACACACACACACACACACACACACACACACATATATATATATATATATATATATATATATATATATATATATATATATATATATATATATATATATATATATATGTCTGTAAGGCAATACATACCCCCACGCAAACGCACTTAAACACGCTTACTGGTGCTTATATATGCTTACTACTGCTTATTTATGCTTAAACCTGCTTACTAGTGCCTTATTCATTATGACACTGACACTTCGCTCCAGTTCACTTTTAATTGTTAAAATAAGAAAACAATAATAAAACAGCCACCAAGGACTAAATGTAGGTCTTCACTATTTTAATAAAACACAGAACCAAATAATTAAGCGCTTTCACCAGGCATAAACCGCTGGCCAGTGTAAATCTCAAACTTATCTGGATTTACCCCTTTCACAGATTTATTGATAGTTTCTGCCCCATGATACCTACTTCCTGTATGTGTGTGTGTGTTCTCACTTCTCGTATGTTTAACAAAGCTCCTTCCCTGCTTACCCACCTGCTTCACTAAGTCACTACTGCTTCTTGCTTGTTACTCCTGAATCCCAAAACACATGGATATACTTAAATAATACTGTGTAGCTATCTTATTCCAATAGATTTCTACTCAAATATATATTTCTCTCTTCCTGTAGACAAACTGCATATAATACTCCCTATAATTTCCTCTTATTTAAAAAGAGAAATGTTTAAGAGAAACTTGCCATCCCCCCCAAAATCAGGAAAATCTGTTTTTTCTTGCAGGTGGTATGGATTTTTCAAAGTCCCTAGCAGTACAACACAACTTTGTTATTTTGAATATCCCATCCCGTATGTGTCCCATAGGGGAGATCTGCAATGGACTAAAGCTTTGCCTTGTTACTGAGATGCTTCCTGTTCCAAGGGGACAGGATTTGAATCTTTCCACCTGTGTTTGCCCACTGTGTGACTTTGAGCAAATCACTTATCCAAACAGGGCACTGAGAATTTGGACTGGGCTCCATGGTGGTCTCCCGGACTGGATGCCTAATAAGTTACTATGAACCTTTAAAAAATTCAGAAAGTAAAGGTCGCTCTCTCTTCTAAACCTGTTATGTTAAGGCTGCTATTGGCTATCTGATTCTATGTCACAATCAAGGACATGAGAAGTTCAAATTCTACTTGGATTTTAAAAAAGTGAAATTAAAGCAGAATTCAGATTCAGAATTTATAAGAGGACAAGGCTTCCAACATCCCTAGGTTGGTTGGGGGGTGGGGGTGGGGGGTATTTGCCACTATAGGTTTTTACTTACTAGATTCAACTTTACTCCACCTCAGGAAAATGGCATTTCCTCAGTAGTTACCTAATTTTAATAAAGTTATCTTTCCCACTTCACAACACTCACAATGAAGTCTGTTGCACTCCAGATATATTATCTTAACCACCCTCCACATTACTCATGCAGTGCCTTGATCTATCCTTCCTACAGGACAAATTACGTCATATGTAACCTTTAGCTCTAAAGCAGAATTTGTTGTAGTTTTTACAACATCGGGCCATTGTCTGGTCCTTCACTGGTAAATCATTTCAAAGTGCTAATCATCTGTCCTACTTACTGACAAAACATCAAAACTGAATGGCAAATAACAAATTCAGTAATACCAGGTATAGGATGCTGCCATGTAGCTCTGATATATTCTCTCTTGTATTAAGAGGAACTAAGTTATAGCAAATGCCCCAAACCTAATTTATACTTCTCACTCAAGCTTAACTGTCCAGATTACCATAAAACAGTCATGAGCTGTCACAAGAGACCAACGTTTGTTACAGCAGCTTTTACTAACCTGCTACCCCTACTAGCTGCATATATGGCCAGAAGAGTCAAATGTAAAGATCATAAGTGGGTAACCACATATCATCTACCAATACACTCCCCCAGTCCCTTTATGCCACAGAGCTAACCTACACCCTGTCAACCTACTTACACAAATATCTCATGAGTTAGTACAAGGCTTTAGTCAAAACTGAAAAATATGATTGTATCCAGAACATCCAACTGGTTTTATTTTCTATTCTTGAATTATTCTAAAAAGTAAATGTTTAACTGTTAATAGATAAAGCTTCTACACCATCCTTCCATCAGAAGCAGAATGTAGTTTGCTATTAAATCCCATGTAAATACTGCAGAACACTTTAGGCTATTTGAATGAACCAGCAAGCATCTCACCCTCCACATTTGATGGTTGTCAAGAAGAAAAAAATTAGAAGAGCCGTGTCATTTCACTTTCTAGTTTGTAGCCCATCACCTCCGACATTGCTTGCAATCATATACATAACAGAAAAGTAAATGTGATTCTACAGCCAGGCTAATGGACTTCTTCCAAAGACATACATGTGGCTAAAAGCTCATCTGCAAAGGCCATAACTTAGATCATACACAGATCACTCAAGGAATGCCCTAATTCAGCAATGTAATAAGAAATATTCACACTTATTCAATTCAAAGAAGTGGCTGCTGAGATAATAAATTAAAAAAAAAATGTTAGTTCATGGAACTTTTACTTTGCCAGTGTTCAACCCTTCAAGACCTTTGAATTGTTTTGGTACTTTAACATGTGGCAGATGTAACGTATGTACCCATATTGTGAATAAAGTGGAATATATTAACAATGTTAAATTTGAAGTTAGAGGCACATACTCTTGTAACAGTCTGTCTTTCGGCTTTTCCCGGTTAGGGGTTGCCACAGCAGAACTCCAGTCCGCTAATGATTGGCAGTAGAGTTTTATGTGCTGGCTTGCCAGGCCTAACGCACAACCTTCAAGTAACAGTAAAGGGGTAATATATGTTTTGTATTGCCCCTGTAGGTTGTTTTATATAGGAGAAAAAAAATGCAAGTTTCACACTAGGTTTATGGAACATTTAAGGGATATAAAACACCAAAGGGAAGATAAAATAATTTCCCTACATTTTAAGGATAAACACCAAGGAAATAACAGTTTTTTACAAGGTACTATTTTAGAACAGATTAATAGTTTGTGGGGAGATGAAAATATTTTGAAACAAAAATTGTTATATAAAGAATATATTTATATTTTAAAGTATGGTACAATGGTTCCTCAGGGACTAAATAACGAACTTAATTGGAAATGTTTACTTTAAATGTGCAGTGTGTTTAATTGTATAACTGATGGTAATTAAGATTTTAATAGTATAAAAGTGAATTTGTTTAAGATGTATGTATTCTAAAAAAGTGGTAACACCGAGGCGCTAGAAGAAGAGTGAAGAATAAAACAACAGTAATTTTATTGTGGTTCGTTTTCATTTGGTCTCCTGTGATTGTAGTTTGGATCCATTAGTTGCAATACTGGAATAATAAAGATTACTGCCCCATTTCCATGTTCATCCCTTTGTTATAAGTTACTTGAAAAAGTCCATAAATTAATGAATAATTTTCTGAATATGCAGGAGCCAGTTGTGAAAGATGACTTCAAAGTGTGTGTGTGTTGGGGGGGGGATGCTACAAGTAGCAACTGAATGGGTAGGACTAACCAAATGGAGTGGAGCTACATTAGGGCAAGTTCAGCTTTGGCCATGGTTACAGTTTTAAATAAGTAACTGGCCGTATGCTGCTTGCACTGAACAGTCTTCCCCACCAGACTATATGCCAGTGCTAGTTTTGAGAAAAGTTATTTCAGACATTTGAGGTAGATGAGTAGGCCCAGTGTAATACCATCATGGAAACCAGAACTTCTAAACACAGAACTGTGTCACTCTGGTTACACTAACTGCTTACTTGAGTACATGTAATACAAGCACAAGCAGTCTCATGTAAGTGAACTGCATGCAGTAACAACTTGCAAAAACTAAAAAAAGGAAAAAAAACCCTGGCAAACCCCATGCTTTATATTTTTAAGTTTGTGGTCATTCTATCTCTGAGAGGCAGTGATCACTTAACACTTACCGAGTCAACACTTTCATTGGCAGAAGTTTGTTTTAATATTTCCTTTAGTTGAATGTTTTCTTTTTAAGCAAAATAGTCAGATTTGTTTTTGTTGACTGCAATGATCAGTATATTGATTTTGGGGACTCATGCTATAGCTATACAAAAGGTAGCAATAAAGCGGTATAAAATAAGTAACACTACCAAACAAAATAAACAACAAACTAACAATAGCTAAAAGAGCAGTGAATTAGGCTTATGGCAAAATAGATTACAATGTAAAAGATTCAAATGAGATGTACTATCAGAAAAGAGAAGAGTAAAATATCCTTTGCAAGTTGCCTCTGATCCGAATTTGGAGGAAGCTAACATAGTTTGGGAAGTCATTTCTGCCATGAAAATAGGGGAAACACGTTTTATAAAATTATGCTAGAGTAACATGCAACCCTTTCACTACCATATGAATATAGGGGACAAATTTGGTTACAAAATACACATTCCCCGGGATTCATGAAGCTCGGCGCAAGGCCGGCATAAGGCCTGCGCCGGCCGTGCAGCGTATATATGGTGTAGTAGCGCCACATGCATATTAATGAAGGTGCGCTGCCACCACATCCACGTGCATAGGAAACGTGCGTGAGTGCATGGGGCATTACTAAGCTGCGCCCGGAGGCATGTCAATGTCAGCTGTTGATGAGCAACCTAAACTGCTGAATATTATAGTCTGCCTGCAATAGTAATCGCACCTATCAGTGTCCGTGGATAATGAAACGTACGGAAAGCATGCAAGACAGTTCCTGGCCACACAAAATTGAGAACCAAACAGAAATGCACGCAACACAATATGAGTTTCCGTCCATGGAACAAATGATATTTAAAATCGCGTGTCCGTAATGTACTGCACTGTAAGTAGATATACCCAGTGGAAGTGAAGCGCATCATGTTAGCGCGCCGCCAATACACACGTCTAGCCCCATGGGGTGGGTCACCAGCAGTCCCACATTGGTAGTGATAGTACACAGCTGGGTAGTTGTGGCCATATAACAACCAAAAAGAAACCTGACAGTCCATATTGTATACCAAACTCACACAAACATATGAATATTAAAATGTGCCATACACATAAACAGGAACATAACCGGCACATACACATAGGATGGTATATGCGGAACCGGGACATCCAAATGCAGAACCCATGCATGCAAATACAATATGCAACATCCCCTGTATAGCACATAACCCGCACCCATGTCCGAATGTCCACCAAATCCAGCTACCAGCCTTGCGCAGCCGTACACCTACACATAGCGAGTATTACCCATATGTAGTAGGAAGTATCGCCCTAGGCAGTGTCAGGATTGCAAATATGTATCCCACGTTTGTAAACATCCCATCACAGTTTCGTAAATCCAAATGCCCGCAAGTTCATGTTTTGGCAAAATGTGTGTACATCCCGTGTGGGATAAGTAACCTGTTGAAACATCAGAGTTGTTTACACGCCATGGTGTCTAGTACTGTACACATCTGGACAAAACATGTATGTGTAGTCACGGTACTATTCAGTTTCTAGACGGACATGCAAAACATACTACGCAGGACGGAACACCTGTCCACCATGCAGGTCTCCCCATTAGGGTTGCCACCTGTTCAGATGCCCAAGGTGGGACATCTTTTGTAGAAATGTGAGAATTTGCAGGATAAAACATACCCCCGGCCAGTGCAAAGGACAGAATTTCACTTGTTTGCCAAAATAAAAGCTTATTTCGTAGCATTCGAATTGCTTATGCTATGTCATATAATAGTTATGTGTTTCAGATACAAAATAACTGTATTATGCAACTATTAAAGAAAATAAGAAATATATTTTGTCTTAAAATCTCAGGACATTTGCCATGTCTTAGGTTTTGTCGCAGGACACAACTGTCCAAAGTGGGACTTCCCCTCGCAAAGAGGGACAGGTGGTACCCTACTCCCCACATGAATTATCGACAGTATATATTCAACTCAATCACATACCAACACCACACCTCTCAACCTATTACAGCAACAAAATCTGGACAAAGCCTAAAATGATGGGTGGACAAATAGGGACAGATGTAAATACTGCTCTCATAAACTTTGAAAGTTCACAGAATAATAGTATGTACATTAGCATGAAATGTTGTGAAGGATGTGGGGTAGTCCCTGAGTATTACAGAGGTCCGTACATTTTTCCAGTAACAAACCTTCACATTTGTTTACTGTACTACTGCATACCTGTAGTTAATTCACAGTTAATTCATGTCCAAAATAATAATCCTCATATGAATGAATACAGGAAATAGTCAAATGTGAATGGGAACACCACTCACCATGGATTATGTATTGTAACCACCCCCACCCATATTATGTATTGCCAACATTATCAGCTGCTGACAGGTGCCCAAACACCTGTGTCTGTAAACACAGGTAAAATGTTTAAAATGGACAAACTCTGTCCATGTGCTTTGTCTGACATTTGAACACGGTCAGGGAAGTTCCGTTCACCAGGAGGACAAGCCTAAAGCCAGATCACCACATGAACACCCTGACCATTAAAGACTTGTATGTGTCAGGACTATAAGCCTTGGGATTCTGAATATCCCTGGAGTGATTAAATATGCAGCTTGGGTCCAGAGCAGCAGGGAATAGAGAATGTGTAATATGTAGTACCGCATTTTTCCCAGCAGGAGAATGGATGCCTGTGTCGTAAGTGAAGCGGTGAGGCATATGTTAATGTAGCTATGTACTATGGGTATGCATATAAATGAGTCAGAACACCAAAAGTATAGTGGTTACAGCATCCGGCCAACGTGAATGCAGTCCCGGTTCAACTACGACTACAGCACATATAATGTTAAAGTCTAATGAATGTGTCTGTGCTGTACAGACATTTAAATATGTAAAGGTGAACGTGTGTTTCGCCTATGTCCGTTAACCGGATTACAGATATTGTACTGGTACTGTCACAAGTAATAAAGCCCACGTAAGCACAAAGACTTAGTAAACATATGTAACCCACAATAAGGATATGCAAGTGCGCCTGCGCGTAACCCACAATAAGGAAATGCAGATGCGCCTACGCGTGTGTAATCCGCTCACAGCATAGCAAATGAATGCTGTTGTCTACACGTTATGTCTATATATGGATATATACATTTGTGTATAGATATATATCCACAGACTTAAACTAAATAAATATATGAAATAAAGAATGTACCGCAGACATATATATATATATATATATATATATATATATATACATATATATATATATATATATATATATATATATATATATATATATATATATATATATATACACACACAAACACATATAACATTAATTGATATATACATAACAAACATATAAACAAATATCCTCGTAGATATAACACATGTACATAAATAGGTTACATCATAGCTAGTATGGATAGACATAGAGACATGCAATTAAGGTAAATACACTGCTGCTTTCAAAACCATTGCCCGGAAAGTACCAGTGTGCCAGATCTGCAGGTCCTACTCTTTAAACATGGATATAGGTGTCCTTTGCAAGACACCAAAAATTGTGAATCTAAACAGGCACCGTCCTGTAATGATTGCTGCAAAGAAGTGTCATCCACAACTACAATATAGCTGTACATGCAACAGTAGGTTGTGCAAGTGTAATAACACATGGGTTGACAGAATGTATGACATATGTCCCGATACGCGGAGAGTGGATAGTGCTTAGAAGTGTCTTCATACTTTATTATCGCTCACATTAAATATGTGTTATGACTACTGCGGAGGGGTGTCAGGTCTGGGAATCATGGGTATGCAATAATGGGCCTAGGTGCCTAGGTGTTGGTTGGCACAGATTTATGAGGTCCGCCCCATGGGAGTGATTAATATTCCTATGTGGGTATAGCACACGCCTATATCTTCCAAAAATGAAGAACCCATCAACTGGATATTGTGTAAACTACTGGGGGAAGACGTAGGGACTTATATCAGTGTCTTGTAAGCGATTATCATGGACGTACATGCGTACGACTAAGATGGTAACCATACCTCTCAACCCTTCAGAATAAGACATCTGGACAAAGGCATTTTAAAATAAGTACAAATAGGGAATATTTCAAATATTCCTCTTACAAAGTCAGAACGTTGATAGAATAATGGATCATTCATTAGTATGAATGTTTTGAGGGTTATTAATTGTAAACTACTAATGTCTGTCATTATTGTCTAACCCCACAGTCCCTAATGACTTGCCACTAAATTACCAGAAAGGCACAATATTATTAAAAAAGGAACAAAATTATAAGTCTAAGTTCGGGACATTTACCCAAAATTTGTACAGTTGAGAGGTATGAAGGTAACCCTGACCTAAATAAATGTACAGAACTAGTGAGATTAGGTGGACAGGTGTGAAGAAAGACGTGATGACAAATGACAAAACATGTATAAGTCAAAAGCATGTACCTCGATAAATGTGATGAATACTAATGCCCTGTGATAGTCAATGTGGAAGGTTAATAGAAACAAAATAAATGTGTCCCTCAGGGTGTTATGCAGTGTCCCCGATACAGTGTTCAGTCTCCCACACTCGCATGTGAGCTCTGCCACTGACGGAAAGCGCAAATACCGGCGAACACATAAGGTAGATGATAGCAGAATATGTTCTGATTAGCACCTGTTGGCTTTTGTGAGGAACAGAACACTCTGGGCGGGTGTATCCTATAAAGGAATGTAATGGCATCTGGCCTATGATTTCTTCATATATTGTGTGTAGTGGTGTAATAAAATGACATATCTCGTATCAGAAACAGATACATGTTATAGGATACAGTATTATCGACTATACTACTACAAGACAAATCTGAAGGTATGGCACAAGTAGTCAGTTTAGTATTGACCGCAGGTATGTGTTGACTTGTCAAATGTCACAGCTGTACATATAATTCCTATAGGGCTGTCACCTCTACAAATGATGAAAGTGGGAGCTGCTCTGTAGAAATGACAGACGTAGCAGGTCAAAACATACCTACAGCCATGCTTACTCCACAAATAGACATATTAGCACACAGCAAAGCTTAGGCCAAGATTCATGAAGCCTTGGTTTTACCAATTGAAAAATTCTTTTTTTTTTAACAAACACTTTTTCAAAAAAACCCACACCCTTTTTACCCCACATTTTCCAAAAAACAAAAAATTGGCCGGGGGGCCAAAAAACCAAAAAAAAACAAAAAATTCCAAGTCAAATGGGCAAAAAAATTGGTTTTTGGGAAAAAATTTTTTTTTTTTTTTTTAAAAAAAAAAAAAAAAAAAAACACCCCCTTCCAAAAAAATTAAAAAAAATTTTGGCCGGGAAAACATTTTAAATTAACTTAACATTTTGATGATCATAGCTGAATGCATCATGCCTGCTTACATACACCTAGAAGGAAATCACACTTTGTGTTAAAAAATTTTAACATTATTACAGTGCAAACCCCCCCTGTATCAGCACCATGTTAGTCTGTACCTGCATCAATGTTACACATTACAAGGGGTTTGGGGTGTCATCATATGCACAGGGTATGTAGTTTTTTTTCCAGAGCCTGTCATTGAGCCATCCAATCAACATGTATGTATTTGTGTGTGTGTGAGGGACAACGGGTTTTGCATGGCCCAATGTGATGCAATGTGTTTTATGTGTAATCCCTAGCTGTTTGTTTTATGTGTGTGTCTGCATGTACACGTTTCAGCATGTGTCAGCCATATACGGGGTTGGGGACAGTCACAGACTTTTGCCAGGCTGTACAGATCCCATTTCTGGCCATGGACACCCCTCATGCATTCAACAATATTCCAGCCCTGCACCTGGCAATGTATACACATACATTCTTGGGATCTGTATAAAAACCCTGTGGATAAATGGGTGTCAGTAATGTTAACCTGATTTGCATAGTATTGTCATTTAATACATAGTTTTTGGTCCCATCCTCCAAAGTAATAACCACTGCTGACTGTTGCTGAGATGTACCCCCTTTTAAAGGTGCTGTACTATAATTGTTTTCAATGTCCCTTAATACCCACAACAAAATAACTGGTCACTACCCCTATAACCCAGGATCCCCAACACACACAGTATGTGCATATCACAGAACCATAAAATTTAGATACATCCAAGGTGATAAAGAAGATAATGCAGCACTTTCAAAGTGCTAATATCCACATACATTTTAAAATATATATATCACACACACACACACACACACACACACACACACACACACACACACCCCCTTGGCAGGGCTGGGAGTTGAACATACACCTAACTACCTTATCACACTACAGCATTACGATTTACAGAAGGGCTCCAGATTACTGAACACAGCACTCCCAGAGGCATACTTCTAGGTGGGTGACATCATCCGCAAAGGCAAAGGCCGATAGGGAATGTATGTGTTGTGAGGCATCAAAAGCATTACTGTGTCCCCAGGCAGCTGGAAACACACACACCCCCCTTGGCAGGGCTGGGAGTTGAACATACACCTAACTACCTTATCACACTACAGCATTACGCATTTACAGAACCTACCGAGATTACTGAACACAGCACTCCCAGAGACATACTTCTAGGTGGGTGACATCATCCTCAAAGGAAAAACGCCAATAGGGAATGTATGTTTTGTGAGGCATCTAAAAGCATTACTGTGTCCCCAGGCAGCTGGAAACACACACACACACACACACCCCCCCCGGCAGGGCTGGGAGTTGAACATACACCTAACTACCTTATCACACTACAGCATTACGCATTTATAGAACACACTACTGAGATTACTGAACACAGCACCCCCAGAGGCATACTTCTAGGTGGGTGACATCATCCACAAAGGCAAAGAGCCGATAGGGAATGTTTGAGAGTGAGCAGTCTGAAAGCATTTACTGCCCCAAAGGGTAGCTGAAACAAACACATGGCAGTGCGGGACACAAACCAAATATCACACACAAAACACACAGATAGGGGGCCACCACAGACAGTACCCCCTTCAGACAGCAACCAGTGTGTTCAATGTAGGCATCCTTTACAGAAAATGGACATCTTTTCCTGGATGCCCAATTATACAGGATGTAAAGGCCATGCCACACAGTACCCCGGAATGTACTGTGTGTCCATCTAAAAGGTGTACTGGGCATGCCACACAGCATTGAAAACCGTTGCATGCACATTTCCCCAAACAGTTTTAATGTACTGTGTGTCCATCTACACAATGGAAACTGGGCATGCTCACACACAGCAGTTGCAAAGGGCCATCTTGCATGCCCCACGGTTCTAATCACAAGGGCAGTTTGGAATGTACTGTGTGTCCATCACAAAGGGCCCACTGGGCATGCTCACCCCTTAGCAGTTGAAAGGGGTCTTGCATGCACAGATTCTAATCGGGGGGCCATTTGGTGTCCCATTTTGGGTTTAATTAGCAGTTGCAAAGGGCTTTTGCATGCACACGGATTCTAATCACGGAAGGGCGTTTGGAATGTACTGTGTGTCCATCTACACAAGGGCTGGGGGCTCCACACTTAGCATTTGCAAAGGGCCTCTTGCATGCACACGGGATTCTAAACACAGAAGGGCACAGTATGGTATTACTGCCCCCCTACATGAAGGCCACTAAATGTTTTGGGCCAGTACACACTCAGGAGCTATCACAGATGTCTCGGGTGCAGATCACGAGGTACACCACAAATCTACAATGTAGTTTCACATCACCATGTCATTGGCCAAATCACAGCCATACATTACACAACACCATGTGACTCATGACCAGTGGACTGTACATGGGTTTACAGCAACTGTGCAGACTACACATGTACCAACAGGGTTTCATGTTTATGCATTGCAATGATACCACTGTACATAACCAGGTCCTCTACACATACCGGGGGCCCTGGGTCACACACTGTGACAGATGACTTGTTACACCAACAAACACACTTTTTGGGTATGTCATACATGTAATTGCAGTGGATAGGGCAGGGAAACACACACAAAAAATTTTACATAGCATAGCTTTGCTGTCCTCTGCAGACAAGTGGCTACAGCAATCATACAAAAATGGAAGGTGGGTCCATGGCTGTTGAATGCTAACAGTACATGGGGTAGCAATGTTGCCCGAGGACACTTTCCCCTCTGTACTAGTTACCCATGACACCCATCATACCCAAAAAATTGTGTTATGTATGTCAACACACATGTCCCCCAAATTTTCAATCAACAAACATGGCTACATGACAGGCATGTAGGACCAACAAAATGTACAATTTTAGTGTGCATGCAGCTACCATGCATGTCAGTAGCTGATGAAAATAACTCATCTGTGCCTAACTACAACATGCAGTTGCAATGCAGCCCCATCATTGACCCCTGTATATGGTGACATACTGACAGAAAGGATGTACAGCGGGTATGGATGGATGGGTACATAAAGTGGTGATCCCCTTTTAGATGGATGTTTGCGGGGGGGCTAAGGTGTGTCACACCCATCCAACCTTTACATTGCAAACAGTATGCTATGTTACTGTTACACGGGGGAGACATAACACCTACACAGCGGTCAGGTGTTCCCAAATGTCATTGACACCTGTAACACTTACATCCTCCCATGTGCATATAGCACAAATTGCCAAAGGTGGGTACACATAAGGGCCAATACTGCTGCATGTCTGTCGGGCGTATCATCATATAGCAGGTGTATCATTCACAGTACTGCCATGTGTGTTTGTTGGGGACCATATATGCCATATATGGTGGGAATACAACCCAATTTTTACACCCCCTGTACACTGTTGTAAGATCTGTACATACTGCAGTGTGGAAAGCATGATGTAGGCAGGGTGGTGTGTATCACACACATCAGCTATCCTGTGTATGACATTTGTGGTCTCCACAGTGTGTGTGTGTGTATGTAGGTATGTATGGCTGTCTGGTGCATGGAGTGAGGGTGTATGCTACCATACAGAAAAAAGGATCCCAAACCCCCTCATGGTGATGCAGTCCACTACCCTGTTGATGCCATGGTCTCACCCCAACTGGCTACCTGTACATGTTTTTTCTCTGTGTGCGTTGTGTGGGTGCACAGTACTGTGAGGGTGATGACCACATAGGCAAGGGTCCTCACCTCAACACTATGGGGGGGCATTATAGTGTTGTTGACCCTTAGTGTGAGCATTTCCTGTAATGTGACGGGGTATTACTGCTAAAAGTGAGGCCTCATGCTATCAAGTGGCCTCTAACATTATCATTAAGCCCGCTGTGTAAAACCCCCTGCACCATGTCAACATACCTGTGATGTGACCTGGTATGGATGTCACGCTCTAGCCACTGTAGCCTATTAAACTCCCCAAATGTTTTGGATCAGTATATGTGTGGACATCTGTGGTATGTTAGATTTTCCCAACAGTCAGGTTGAGGCTAATATAGCATGCTGATATTGCCATATGTGCCTGTGAGTACTCCACAGTTACACATGGGAGACTGCAAACATGCTACCTGTAGGCACATGCAAGTAGACCATAAGGGGGGAACCAGGGCATCATTACCAACATGCTGTTACTGTTGTTACCGACACATACTGTGAACATATAACAATGCATGCTAAACCTGTACTACATGGTATGTCTGGTGCTGTCAACAGTACACAACTAATGTAATATACACTCTCTCACATTCTCACAAACTAATGTAATATACACTTCTCTCACTATTCTTACACAACAAATTTAAAATACATTTCTCACTATTCTGTTCACCCTGTGCATCAGACCATTTGAGCATGTCCCTGCACCGATGGTGTGGATGACAGGGAGGGGGCACAGGCTTCATCATATGCACAGGGTGATAATGTTTGGGGGCATAGGCTGCACCAATGGATGACATCATGTGTGGGGTAAGGGCCAGTGATATGATTGGACATGTCTGTTCAGTATGCATGGGGGTGTTGTTGTGCCCTACAGATGTTTGCTGTGTGCATGTGTGCACACAGTTCTGCCTTTGTAGGCCTACGGGGGGTTTTTTGACAGCTCCAGATTCTACAGACCAGGTTGTACAGCTCACTGTGCCCCCAGGGCCACGTGACCTGTGCCTGCCGGGGGTTGAAAGGGCACTACCAGGGAGAGGTACAGACTGCCTACTGTCCGCCGACACATGTCCACTGGAACCGTGTCCCCGGGAACGCCCAGGGCCCCCCCATGTGGCCTGCTGTGTCCTGGTGGGACAGCGCAGCACCAGCTGCACTGCTACTGCTACCGGCACTATGGGAGGGGCATGTGAGGTGGCAGCCACTTGACCTGCACTAGGTGGTGTGGCTGGCCTACCCCCCGGGGCCCGCCTCACTCCTACCAGATGTTCCAGCACAGACAGCTCACGCCGTGGATTGCCATGCCATGGTCAAGGATTCCAACCATGTCACCCAATCGCCTGTCCAGAACATCAGCAATCTGCTGTTGAGCATTTGCCAATGCCTGGATGTTGTCATTTGGGGTTGGATAGCAGCCCTCTGCAGCCTCTGCCCTTCTCTGTCTTGCCGTTCAGCACGTGCCTGTGCCGACATTACAGTCTGGAACATGCGTCTGGTGATACCAGCTGCTCCACTCTGTCCTGCAGGTGCATGTCTGCCAGAGGTCCTCCTACGAGCAGCACCGGCCACATGCCTGTGTGGCTCAGCTGCAGTCATTACACTGACACCATGGTGTGTAGACACTCCTTCTGTAGCCACCACACATTCCTTTTCCACTCTAACAGACGCTGACTGTCCTTCCTCTGTGGCCACTGGTGATGCGGTATGTGTTGGTAGCAGAACTGTGTGTTGGAAGGGGGGACATAGCTGGGATGGCAACCATTGGCACAGATTCAGCCCCTGACAACCCTGACTGTACCTCATGCATATGTTCATCACTGCTAGTATCTGTGGGGACACTAACATCAGATGGCCAGCAGGAGGGTAATGCACCCATCACCTGTGAATGCAAAGAAAGACTCTAAATTAAAATAGACACACACACACAAACACACAAAACACAACACAACACAAAAAGACACACACACACAACACAAAACACACACACACACAGACACACACACAAAACACACCATGCATGTGTTTTTGACAGATGGCATGCAGCATCCCTTTACAGCAGAGGGCATGCAGCTCAGACATTAATAGTGTTAGTAAGCATACCCCCCGGGGACACTACAGCAAGCATGCCATCATGGTAGTATGCATGCACCCCCTGATACACCATGTGGACCAGAACAGGATAACAGTACACATGGCTGAGTGACCTTGACATGAAATCTGCGGGGTGTGCATTAACATGCATACATGTCTGACACAATGGTGTCCTGACACATGTACAGCATGTAATGGGCATCACATTGGGTTTGTCTGTATGCCCTACAGATAGAATGCATGAGCAAATGTGCATGAGCATGGAAGGGTAGGGGAGCCGTCACATTGTTTACAGTGTGAAGTACAGACACTGTGCCATTGCATGGCATCATGAGGCATCTATATTGCTGTACAATGCATAATTGTACACATTGCATAGCCATAACTGCATGTACCCATGACATAACTGTGGATTGTGACCCAATGCTGGGTTACACACCAAACCATGCTGTGTAAAGTGACAGGTCACTGGAGGACCTACAGTGACCCCCTGCACAACAACTACAGGGTCTTAGCTGCCTGGCAACCATGTCCACACATGGTGTCAATTCACCATTTCCCACATGACATTGATGTACCACACACACAGGGTGCACAGCTAATGGTGATGTCCTGGAAAAATGTACAGTATCTGTGGCCTGATGGGGTTCAATGTCTTTGGAAGCTGTACAGGTGACTACTGTCATGCTATGACACAGTGGGATGTTCAAAAATCTTATATGGTAGACTTCAGTGACACCTCCACTAGCTGTGCACAGGCTTTAGGATGTCCAGTGTACCACATCAACTGTATAATCAGTAAACTAAGGCTAAAAATTGGACCATGTGTGGACAATGTGCAACAGGGTGTATACACATCACATCTACGGTGTGGCTACATGTCTCTGGCCATCTCCCATGGCCATGTGTGGACATGTGTTGGCCAAATGTGGGGATGGCCATCTATCTCACATGTCTGTGTTGTCCCATATGACATACACCCATAGATGTCAGATATGTCACCATCCACAGGGTATGCAGACAACGGGTTGTATGTTTGGTATGGGGGTTTAGGGGTTTATGGGATAGTGTGACAATATTGCAGCCAGAACACTACATGTCTGGGACATGTCAGATGGCACATCACAATGTGTGCACCCAATGCAGGGGCATAAACACAATGGTGACACCTGTGGGCTGCCCATATCACAGCTCACTGTGTGGTACTGTTTGCATACCACACATGTTGTTCCAATGCATACTACATATGCCTCCATTGTAGAACACCTCCCCCGTTGTATGCACAGCTGACCACACATGTAGCAATGACAAATACTGTGGTTTCAAGTTGGTGTATCTTTTTTGTATATATTGCACATGGGTGGCCTGGGGAATGATGGGTGCGGACCTGTATATCTGACGGGAAACAACATCAAGTGTGCAAGTGTTAACTGGCCACATGGAAAATAGATATATGCTTTAACATGCCTGATACTGATGACAGTCTCACCTGCAACGGACTCATGCCCGGCCAGAGGTACCTGTATGGGGGTGACACAGCAGTATGAACATTATCCATGACTGTATGACAGCCACAGGGTGCACTGTGCATGTTAACACATTTGCCTGTATAATAGCATATAGTATGCACATGTGTGCATACAGGGGGAAATACTGTAGTATGAAATGTGTGTCCACATACCTTGCATATGTTGTTACATTACATAATGTACAGTGATACATGCAACTAAATGGGATATAATAGCCATATGTGCAGTACTGACTTACCAGGCAACTCCAGGCTCATTGGTTGGAAGGCCCCCACCTCCACAATGGCAGCTAGTGTTTGTGGATGCTGTTCTGAGGGTGTCCCCAGACTGGCCAGTAGCTCCTCGGTGTGTGAGTGGGGGGGTTGGTGGCCCACCACCTGTTCCACCTTGTTCCCTGGGATTGCAGTGGCATGCTTTTTTTCATGTTGTATCAAGTCCATGCAGTGTCTCCCACCTGCTGGTAGGTGGTTATGGCCACCCACATCATTCACCCTCCCGGATCCTGCCACAGGTCACCCCGCTGCTGGGCATGCTGTGGCACATGGCTGAACAACCCCTTTGTAGTTCTCATGGGGGTTGGGATGAGGACATCATCCTCCTGGCGGTGGGCTGGAAGGGGGTTGAGGCATTATCTGTAAGACATAATGATGGTGACAGGTCACGGTTTCAGAGATGTACAGAGATACTGCTGCACATACATTTCTATGACATCTAGTACATCTGCACAGTTATCTTTGCAAATCATCATGACACTGACATGACTGACGTGTTTGTGTCACAAAATGTAACACCCGTTTGCATTGGATATCATCACCATATATGTGTGTCACCTCACTACAGTGTTCATACTCCATGTGAATGCTGTCTTTATGTGGGCATGTCTATTTGCCTGCACTGGTGTTCTTACCTATCTACACATGCCTGGATGTGTCCATGGTAATGCTGTTGACCTTGATGCTGTGTATATGTCACATACAAAAAACAGCCTTAATGGACTTGAGCAGTGACAATGCACACATGCATGGAAACCTGTACATGCATGTGTTTTGCCATATACATCTACACAGCACTGTACAGCTGTTCAACATCCTCCCCGGATCGCCTGTGTTGCACATGTGATAGACATGGGACAATGGCTAGTCGGACACATTTGCAGGGATGGTTATCAACCATAGCATGGGGCAAGGTTTCCTAGCTGTAACAGACAGCCTTTCCCCCCCAGGTGCATCAGTGCCACATTACTGATCCAGACAGTTGATATACATCAAATGCCCATCACACCATGTATGACTGGGATGACATGTGCAGCTTTGATGGACAGGGTTGCATGGTAGGGGGGTATGTCACATGTATGGCACAGGGATCTGTCCAGCATGTGGCATCCTAGTATTAGGATGGTGGCTGTCCATGACATATGTCTAGATCAGGATATGGACATGTAGCATGCCCATCATCATGGTGTAGCAAATGTCTTTTTGCAAGGTAGACAGCATGCTGCATAGTGGGGGTGAGGATTGTGAAGGCTGGTATCCCCCATCCAGCATGGCCATTACCCCTTAAAGGTGATATGTGATCCAATATTGGTCACCCCAGTGCTGTATATGCCTGTCCAATGATCCCCGTGCTCATGGATGGCCCCCTGTCATGACATGGGTACCTTTTTGACTACCAAAAGGCCTGGAGACGTCACCAAGTCAGGGAGGTGTACTGCACAGCACCATCTCTTATACAGTGTCCATAATGTTGACCACAGCCTA
Source organism: Protopterus annectens (assembly GCF_019279795.1). Lineage (NCBI taxonomy): Eukaryota > Metazoa > Chordata > Ceratodontiformes > Protopteridae > Protopterus > Protopterus annectens. The sequence goes on along the minus strand of NC_056733.1, from coordinate 1,170,664,561 downwards.
GGTGGTAGTTAATGGGTACAGAGATGTCCACCTAGCAGTGACAATGCTGATATCATCCATCAGAATGTGCACATATGTCACACACCTCACCCACACAGCCCATTCTGTATGTTGCAAACACTGACACAGCTATTCCTAAGGTCATGGCCATTCACATCCTTACATACACAGATGCCTAACATTTGTCTGTGTGGTATGGGCTACAATGAGGGTGGAGTACAAAAATATTAACCCTGTTCTACTGTAGCTGGCACTGGTGTGATATGCACATGTCACTCTGGCACCTTTTGTAGTTGTGAGTCTGTCAACAGGCCACTGGTAGAACACTCCTGTGACATACAAAGGTATTTGTAATCAAATGGTACATCTGTACTGCTAACATCTACAGTGATAATGGTTCATGGACATGCACACCATACTCAGCAGGGTTATAGTGCTGCCCACATTATGACTGTCCACCCCCCTTGTTTGATATTATCCAACACCCTATCTGTATTGTATGGTCATGCTAGGCACTTGTTCAGAACTTGTGAGCATGTCAGGGGCTACTGATTAATATAGCACCCTTTCCACACCATTTCCCACAGGTACACTGGCTGTCCCAAAATTTCCAGCTTGCTTATGATACAGCAGCTGTTGTACATGTGTAAACATATCCTGTGAGACATGGTTGTATATACAGGCATGTCCAACTGTCACGCAAGTGCTATTGCCTGTCTATATGATGGATATGTCAATGTGGCAATAGAGCAATTCTCTCACCTACACATTCAATGCTCACCTCCCAACATACCACACTACAGCCTGTGGGGATGCACATGCAGCCCTGCTGGGGTAATGCTGTCACCAACCCTGACTGCACCTATGTGGGGATGTGTAACATTTGCAAACACCCCCCTCATCACATAGTCTCACATGATCTCCACCACAGGCCACACATGGGGGACAATTTGCAGAACCCTCCATACTCTGTGTAGGCCCAAAGGGAGCCCCATCAAACACAACATCACCAACTTATAGCCCACAGACTCATGTGTGCCCATCACATACAGCCAATAGGGTGTTATAACATACACAAACACCAGTCATAGGTGACTCTGTAGGGGTCACACTGCAGTTCCCCGCAGGCTACACAAGGTGATGGGGCCCCATCTTTCTGTCGGGGAACTGGTTCTGCAACATAACCTATGCACCCATGCCACACCTCACCAGGTACATGTGACTGTCATTCTCCATGTTAGTGTGACTGCCCTGAGATGCCACTTCACAAAATGTGCAGGGACATGCAATAGCTCACCGTCTTGTAGCCCTGAAGGTGTGGGGGCCCAAACCCTGGGGGGGATTATGCATTCATCCGGGCCGATACCACTGTACAATGACTGACTGTGTCACTTCAACAGTTGCCTCTGCTTCTGCTGTCATTCAACAGGCATCTGGCATCTGTCCCCTTTGACTGAGCTGGTCAAAAACTGCTTTGGCACAGATGACCTGCACCTGTCAGCCCTGGGAGTACAGCTCCCTGTAAGGCTCTTGCTGCTTCTATACTGCCTGTCTTGCACAGTTTCCAATAACAGTCACCGGGAGAATGGGAAATGGCAAGCAAGACATGGGGGCATGTGACACAATGGCCCTCTTCCTCTGTGGCCCCACACAAAGGGACACCTTATAATGCACCACTCCCAAAATCTCTGCAGTGACTGGGACCTGCCTCTAGGCTCTGCAGAGCACACCCAATGACAGGTTATAGACAGACCATACCTTTCAGGCACATACCTGGACCCCCCCCACAGCTGAGGGGTTCCCATATCCCACTATGTTGTAAAACATCCTGGCTGGGTTTCTTAGCACAATGCATCAGAGGTGCTCCCATGCAACTAACTGTGTCCGGGAAATGCTATACACATTGTAACAAGCTACAGATTCAACACATACCCCCCGGTTACCCGACCCCATTTGTTGGGTAGGGCTCAGACAGCTACTACTGATGTGTGACTGACACTACCCACACTTAACTGGGATAGCCACTCATGTACCAAAAACATCCATTAGTCATAACCTCCACTGGGTGGATCAACCCATACACACCACCTCCAAGACCAACATTAACCTTGACATGAACACTACCCATGTGACTGGTGTTCCACACCTGGGGTTATCCCCCCATTGGTGGATTCCAACATATGCTAATCAAACCCTTTTTAGCCACATCCCGGGACCACACCCTTCACGGCATACACAGTACATGAGTACTACAACATACTACAGGCGCCCTTTTGACAGCTTTTTTCATGACACCCGTGCAGATGGACAATGCACATACAAATGCTGAAAAATACCCCAGTGCACTTCATTAGCATGTAAAAATGCATGGATCATGCTATTCCACACAGAGCCATGATGGTACACACAGATAACAGGCGCCACTCTGGTGGTCAGTTCCATGGACATAATGTACAACAACAGGTAAAGGCTGTTGCACAGTGTTGTACAATCCCATGGGTGGGGGAGCTCACTGGTCAGCCTCGGGAGGGGCCCGGGGTCCCTCATCACATACTCCAAGACTAGCTACGTAAACATTACTGCCCCTTCCGGGGGGTACCACAAGGCATTATGGTGGTATGTCAGTAGTCAATGGCAATACCCACATCTGCGCTCACATACAACAGTCACTCAGGAACATTACAGACTCAGGTGATGTTGGCAACATGCTGGAGGGTGGATTCAATGCTAACATTACACCTCTCACTCACTACAGGGCCACAATCCCAGGAACATTGCGTGTCCCTGGGTCACACCCACACAGTACTAACCTGCACTCTATATGTCCTGGGACACTGGCCCCATGTCACCTTCCAAATCCCAGGCTGTGATGTCCACAAACCTCTGAAGACATGTCTCCCCACCAGGCCACCATATTCAGTAATAGCCTTGTATCAGACATTGTGGCCCCCGAATGGCACACAGCAACATTTATCACACTCCACACAGGTGGCACCACAAAGCACGGGGGGACTATAGTCCCACACACCTGACTGGACTGTTCTGCATGGCTATGGGGCACATCATCAAGGGGTCATTCACAGAGACATTGTTGGGCTCCGTCCTTTGATGCCACCCGGGGTTTGGGCTTGTTAGGCCAGAGCATGGCCCCTACACCTGGTGGACTCCTTTCATACAGTTACCAGGGTAGTTGATGATGGTAAATCCACACATCCTACATTGTCCTCTCATTGCCTTTCAGCACCTTCTCCATTCTGGTATTGACAACATACACATCCACCTGCACATTACCCCATGTCTCAGGATGTTATGCGTGGCTCATGGACAGGACACACAATGAGGGTAGCATACCATAGGACCTACTGCATTTCAGTTACATTTGGCATACCACAGTCCTCAGTCATAGGGCCCCTCATGTTCAGTATATGCTTCCCTGAGGTACAGGCTAGCACAGAGGGACTTTCCCCGCCTAGCTTTACAAACCCCTGCATACAAAGGGCCCTGATTGATCCACCAGCTGATACTGACTCCATCCATATGGGTGTCACTGTGACAGATACCTGATTGAATATCATGGCCTCAAGCTGCATGACACAAGGTGCATGGACATCACCTTTGCATTACACCATTCACCCGCTATCACATAGGTGGTAGTCCCCCACATACCTGTCACATTCTACATGTTTGTAGTACACACCAAAGTCCCCCCACTCCTGTGATTAAATTTCCACTGTTGGATATCCTTCTACATGGCCACACTTATCTGTACTGGGGTGTAGCTGGTACATAGGCACCCATTGTACCTCTGAACTCAAGACTTTACACACATTCAAGGGTAAACCCCCCCATTTAGGGTGTACCTTAAAAACAGCTTTACATACCACAACATTAACACCCATGGCGTTTATTGAGCTCCGACAGTTTAATATGCGGCTGAACTATGGACACCACCCCGTACACATTTGCATACTACATACTCAGGGGGGACCTCTGCTGAACAGACAGGGCCCATGTCCACAACAATATTAATGGATATATCCACATGCATATAAGCAAAGCCACTGTGAGCAACATGCTCATGGATATGTACACACGCCCAAAAATGAGTGGGATGTGCTTGAGGGTTACATTCCCAAACCCCGGGCACTCACCATGCTTTGGAACATGATTTCCCATGTACATCAGGGACACTCAGTAGCACTGTTCATGTGATACCTCCCCTTTGGGGGTTTGGGGGAAAATGTATGCCAGGGATCACTGCAGTGGCTGTACTGTGCAGAGGTGCAGGTAACACATGGCTCTGCTGTTCACAGGACACTACCCTAAAAGGTGCCACTGGGGTGAACACTGTAGTTGTGCTTAAAATGGGCTTGCCAGACTGCATAGTACCCCCCTATGAACCTGTAAACTATTACATGTCCTTTGTGCATGGTTACTTGTAGCCCTTCCATTTAGATTAGCTATCATGCTATTACAATGTCCCGGCCCACAAGCCATATGTATCCTGTTATTGTACATGCCAATAGACGATACCTTTGGTATGCATGATATGCCTGTTATGCTGTGTAGAATATCTGACATATCTACCTACAATACTATACATTACACATATTTTACATAGTATCCCATAATGCAAAGCATACTTGCACAGCAGGACCACCTTAGACATGTCATTTTTTTATATGCCCATACACATGCCTACTGTGACAGTATATCAACATATACTATCCCCTGCTATGGCCGGGTTTTTTGGACATACCCTACCAGTGACGGGGGGGTTGTATGGAATTGTTCTGTTTAAAGCCCTCATGTAGCATCCCTTCTGGTGTCTCTGATGTGTACCTTGTGGCCCCCCTGCTGGAAAACATTTTTTCAAGGGAAATATGCCCCAAAACATCACTACATAAATACCTTTTCCCACTTATGCATTTGGGGCACTTTTAATTAATGCAAACCAGGCTATACATACAGTAATAATTAATACAAAACATCTATACATAAACTTACATACCGGGTTTTACATACCTTGTTATCTTCGGACCCTTTTCTCTATCTCTCTCCCCTGCTTACTGGGGATTTTTTTTGAGCATACGGTTTGAATGTCTGGCAAGTCATCCTTTATATGCCCATACCTGTAACATGTGGTTTCCCGCCCAAATTTGGGGTTTCCCGAGTGACTAATTACTTGCATATCAGCTGTGCAGCTACTCCATTCGCCAATTCGTGGGGAACAGTGGGGTATAATTGAATTTCCACTTCTTGCCCATTTGCCCTACCTTCGGGAGACGGCCTGTATTGTGTTTTTTTTATGTGTAATTGCAACTGCTATGCATAGAGACAAGTATATTTTTGGGTTCATGCCCCGTGGATTGTGTGTGACAGCTAGAGTATGTGGTTCAACATGTGGGTGTACCTGTCATCCCAACATCTGTTTAAAGGACTATTGCAAACAAAAACCCGTAACATCGCCTTTTTTCCATTATACAACGGCTGCAATTTTATGGGCCCTTTTAAATTTTGTTTTCACAAGGTATGTTGATGGTTCTGCAGATGTAATTGACTGACTGGATGTTTGTGCTGTTATTACAGTCTGTATTGCTATAGTTTCTAGTGTGGGGATGTTGGGGGGATGTAGCATATACAGGTTTTGGGGTTTCATTTCTACATATTCCAAAATATATTTTGTGGGCCCCCCCTAATTAAAGAGCTATCAGTTAGTAGACTTATGTTACGGGGTTGAAGGGCCTTGTTAATTGGTTTCTATATAGTATGCAGGTGAGGTTGATACTTCCATACCCCCAATTGAAAAGGGAAAGTAAAATGCAATGACAGCTATCCCCGTATTTCTGTCCCAGATATTTGCAGTCATTGGGGTTTTGTTGGGAACAGAACCTCTTTTCCATGGGTTGCCACCTTTTCAAAATGGCCATTGTTGGGCACTTGGACACACAGCGGTGTTTACAGGCCAAACATAGCTATGGTCAGTACACAGGATAAAATACTTTTATCCTCAATACATACCTATTGTTGTGGGAATTTGGCTACTTATCATATTTCATGTAACATTGTTTCTTACATACAGGCATAACTATTTAATGCCTATTACATTTTATATGGGACATATTAATGTCCTACAATCTCGGACATTTGCCCTTTGTAATGTTTTATGTCAGGACACACCTGCCCAGGAGGGGTGTCCCCTAATGGGGGTGGAACCGTATGCCTCGGCTAGCTATACCCCATACCATAATGATCTATCCGAGTTGGCACTAACAGACACATGATGGACACACACACATTACAGTCACACGGGCACACGGCACCCTCAACACACACATACACAGACTGGGACTCACAAACACAGTTGAACACAGTACCCACCCCCAACAGCAAATTCCCATATCATCATACTATTACTTTTGCGGGTTTTACTGTTCCGGACTGTCTTTTTCAGTCTTTCAGCCTCTGGTTACCGCGGGATGTTACACATTCCATAGTTGGCGGTATCCTAATTTTTTTGTACCTCCAAGGTGTTATGAATGTCTTGACCTATCTATATATATTTGCAGACATTGCTGAATCCGTATATATCAACATATATCACTCTATTGCCCTTTCTATCTGTATTATATATATGTATATATGTGTTTTAAAATATATATATATATATATATATATATATATATATATATATATATATATATATATATATATATATATATCTGGGGGAAAATGTCAGGCAAGCTACACCTTTCATTGTGTACTTGTTGGTGTATACTGTTTCCTGGACCCCACGTTTTTGTCTGTACCTGTCACATTACACACCCCCAGGTTAGGGTTGCCAGCTGTCCCACTTAGGACAGTCCCTCTTTGGGCAGTTGTATCCTGCAAAATATTTGTAAACATGGCAAATGTCCTGTGACTTCAGAACATACTTATTTCCCATAGTTGATGTACTAAACACATAACACAGTTATTCTGTATCTGAACCAACCAACAGAATAAGTAAGTCAACATTAAAAAATGAGCTTTCATCTAGGCAAAACAGTGCAGTTCTGCTTTTGTACTGGCCCGGGGTGTATTGGCCCGACATCTGGCATGTCCCCATTTGTCATTTGAAGAGGTGGCCAACCCATAGGTACATCTTTGAATAGTGTTAGGTGATTGTACATGATTGCGTGTTCTACACCTGGCAGTGGTCGTTTTTCCCTTCAGAGCAGGGGTATTAGGACAGGGTGAATAATGCTGGTTTCACCTGTTCTGGGCATCATTGACCGTGATCTGGATATTAGTAGCTTATCCCTGTTTTGCATATCCATATAGTCATATTTAAACGCTTCCAGCAGTGGGCAATGCATATTCCCCAAAGTGCTAAACATGATCTGTGACCTGCATCCGAAAGCATTACCGTGCCTTGGGGTTACGTTTCATCCCTTGCAGGGGGGGGGGGACCGGAACATGCACGGTCACTGCAAAAATATGGCCATCTGGGATTTGTACCGTGTTATGTCATTTTGTACATGGGTATTTCCTGTTACTCCATACTGCACTCACATGGGGAACTCAGTTAGTTTACATATTGATGAGTGCAGTTAATGGTATGTCCATGTGATGTTTACTGGATGTGCCCCCATTGGGTATGTATATCCAGTGAGCCACACCCAAAACTGTGCTACACCTTCAAATGGGGGGAGCATGCTGGGGTGATGAATACCTGTCATGGGTACACCCCCTGCCTTGACACAACATTTGATTATATTATGTGGAGCCCCTCATTAATGCAGCAGGGACTCTGTGCTGATGTGTGAACAGTGCTTAAAACATGTGCTCCCACAATTGCCTCTGCCCCTGGGGCAGTTGGTTACTCAATGTTGTGGTGACAGCAGACACTGTTTGCCCCATTTGGGTGTATGGCCTCTGACAATTTGGGGGTTCCCACCGATGTACCTGGGAACCTATAAAACAGCACCACCATATGCTGATAGGCATGTACTGTTCAGGTGTTGGCATTCCGTGTTCCAAAAGCTTTTTGTGTACAATGTTTGAGGGCTGCCTATGTAGGACTTACACAATGGGCCACCTATACCTTACAATTTACAGGTGGTCATGTTTGTGTGCCATCCATTTTACTGTGTGTGTGCAGGTGGGGGGGGTGTCAGTCCATAGGGGCCTACACTGTCAGAGTATGTGCTATACGTTCCCTCTTTGCCAAGGCATAGGCATATTGGGGCCTCCGCCCGCCTACTGGGGCTGGCACAGTGTATTCATGGTCTGAATCCCTCTGTGCCTGTGATGGCCTTGGCAATTGCGGTGGGCTATGAGGGCCTTCACCAATTTGTCCCTGCTGCAGCTGCTTCCACAGGATCATATTATGTAGCATGGCACATACTATGAGGATGTGGGCACACATGCCTGGAGAGTACTGCAAGGCTCCACCAGATGTGTCCAAGCCCAAATGTGATTTCAGCATCCCAACACATGCTCTATGATGATTCTGGTTTGTGCGGGGCCCCATTTTGGCGTTCTTGCATGGGTGTGTGTGCATTTCTGATGGGGGTCATCATCCACGGCTCCAGTGCATAGCCAGCATGCCCCACAAGGTGGCCATGTGGGGTGTCCCCTGACAAATACCTGATACAGCTTGGGGATGCCAGATATGGGAGTCATGGTAGCTTCCAGGGCTGCCAGCCCCCATCCATGATAATGCCCTGGGCATTGCACATGACCTGGCAGTTGATGGAGTGGAATCCCTTTGGTTTTTTAGCGCCTACCATGCTCACCGGGGGGTGACTTGATTTGTATGTGGGGCAGTCTATCGTACCCAGTACCTCCGGGTAGTGTGCCACCTGGTGGAAGAGATGCATATTGCTGTCCAACTCCTCCTGAGTTTGGGGGAAATATATATGCTCATTGGCATGTTGTAACATAGCATCCAGGAACTGGTGTATACCCTGGATGCTGATGCCTGTGAGATCCCCCTTATATCTCCTCTTGCCCTTAGAAAGGTACCTGTGGCTAGTATTTTGCTTACACATACCTTTGTCCACTGGGATGGGTTCCCCTCTGTTGTTTCTGGTTCTCAGGCGTGGGGCACAGCTCCACTATTTGCTGTAAGATGTCCCTGTCCACCCTGTAACCTACTATCTCCAGATCATGTAGCCCCTGGTAGGTTACGCTTGGTCAGAACACTCTTCTCCTCCTCCGGGCCTGCGGTGGTTGTCGGGATCATCCTCCACAACACCGTCAGTCTCTAACACATGCTGATGAATCACAGCTATGGCAGTTTCCCCAAAATGTACATTTTAAAAGTTCCCCTTTTTTACACCTATGGTGCAGTGTTTGGGAATTCACAGGTGTGTGTAGGGTGCTTTCACACTTTATACTATTGTGCTGTGAACACCGATGATGTCATAGGGTTGTAAAGTAAACGTGCTACAGGGTATCTTATGTGTTTTACTACAGGAACTACTATTGTGGTGCCTTTGGTGTTGAATTACATTTGGCTGCCGTGGATTACCTCTTGACCTTCCCTTTACATTTCTGCACGTTCCCCCTACCATTTTCTGGCATGCATCCGGGAGCCTGCTTTCATTTGTACTTTCCTAGACCTTATCTTTTGTGCTATTGCGGTCTACTGTCGGTTTTTCTTTGCTCTGCTATGACAGTCTCCTATCTTTGCAATCCCAAAGCCTACCCTCCTTTCTTTGCATTCAATGCCTCCCTATCCTGTTTTGCAGGTTTCTGGGGCAGACTTGACAGCTGCCATCGATTGGCCCCTGAGTTGATTGGTGTTGATTGCTCATTGATCAATTACCCTACTTCAGCATTTCCTTCTTTTTTTCCCCCAAACCCTTTCCCGTTTGTGCTATTTTACCCCGTGCATCCGCTTACTGGGTTTCGGCCCTTTTCAACCCGCACATGCGCTTTTTGGGGACCATGTGTGCCCCAGCTAAACGATTCTATACCTTCCTCCCACCCCCGTCCTGCAGCTTTGCTTAGCAATGGCCAGGCCAGATTTATTGCTCCCAAAGTGCTTGCTGCTATGGTGGCACACCCCTCTGCTGATGTCATGTATCTCCTCTGAGCCACTCCTCAGTGTTATAGCGCTGCGCCGTATGGTTCAACCTTCATCCGGCGGGACATTTGCGATTCAGTATTATCTGCCTCATTTGCATGGCATTGACTACTAATTCATAGTTACCGTGCCGAACACTGTCGCAGGCCCTTAGCAACCCTTGCACCTTGGTTGTGGTGTTCCATGCCTACCATTGTGTATTATGGTGTAAACCTGATTTGTATTACATCTTTTTCTTCTGTCTCTGTAAAAATATCCTTGTTTTCCCGATTTACTGGTAGAATTGTCCAGTCTTCTGATTTTTCTGCTCGCTGGGCTTTGTCTTAGTTCCTGTGCTATCCATATCCTTATTTGGATAAGAGGAATCTTTTTTTGTTCACCAGTGGTAGTCCCGAGCAACCTATTTGTCCCTAGAGGAGTGGTTCCAGCCCAGCAACTTGTATTTTATTGGCCATTTTGGGTCAATTCCCGGCTCTTTTCAACCCCCCTATAAAGCCCTTCTTTGGCTTTTTTCTTTTTTGTTTCAAAAATTGCTCATAGAGCAGCATCGGGCAGCACCGGGTTTAAACAAGTTTAAACTATTTCTGGCTCCATAAAGTCTGCTCTTCAATTTTTCCCCTTTGAACTGCTCTACTTGCAATCTAAACAGCCTATTCTCTATCTGAAAAGCTCAGCACTTGCTACTCAAGTCAGAAGTGACAAACTTCACGACACCCATGCGGACGGGAATTGAAAGTTCGACTGCTGAGTCATACTCTAAGACACTGTATGAGCACATCCACTCATGCATGAATCGTGCCATCCCAAATAGAACCAAGATGCTCTCTTCCAAACAATGAAAGCCAATCTGGTGGTCCCCTGCCATAAACAAACTTTACAACAAAAGGAAGAAACTGTTGCAGAAAAGAGGAAAATCCCAGGATGCAAAAAACTCCCTTACCAGCCTCAGTAAGAAGTTCAGATCCCTCATAAAATTCACCAAAGCTAGTTACGAAAATAAAATTGCCAAAGATTCCAAAGACAACCACAAGGCATTCAATAACTATGTCAAGAATTTAAATGGCAATGCTCAGATCTGCTCTGAGTTACAACAGAAAGGCATTAAATATACTGATCCCAAGGATATTGCCAATATCCTGGCAGATGGATTCAGTGCCAACTTCACCCCACTCTCACCCCCTAAATGGTCCATCTCAATACCGGAAGATTGCCAAATTCCGGTAATAATGGCCACACAGGTAAAAAACGCACTCTCCAAAGCTAAGAATACAGCATCCATGGGACCAGATGACATCCCAGGCTGTGTACTACATGAACTGGCACCTCACCTAAGTGTCATGTTTAATCATACCCTCACTTCAGGCTTCATGCCCACTGAGTGGCGCTCAGCTACACTTATCCCACTCCACAAGGGGGGATCCACCTTGGATCCCAGGAACTATGGCCCCAACAGTCTGATGAGCCTGATCTGCAAGGCCATGGAACGTATTATCATGGAACTTATAAACAAAGACATTGGCAAACTTCAAACACTGGACCCCATCAACTTTGGGTTCGTGAAGGGCCGATCTTGTCTCCTGAACCTGATTGACTTCTTTGAATCAGTCTCCAGAGCCGTGGACAAGGGTAAGGCAGTCCACACAGCCTATCTGGGCCTTGCCAAGGTCTTTGACAACATCCCCTACTCTGGAATCAAAGATAAACTTACTAAGCTGGGCATTAATCCCTAGGTCACTTGATGGGTTGCCAAGTGGCTTACTGACAGAACCCACACTGTAAAAGTAGTTGACTCCAAATCCAGCTCCAGACAAGTGACAAGTGGAGTACCTTAGAGTTCAGTCCTGGGACCTCTCTTGTTTGGCATCTACTTCTCTGAAGTACAGGCCAACACTAAGGGACTCTGACTAACAAAGTTCGCAGTTGGCTGCAAGCTGGGAGCCATTATTGAATCCCAAAATGATGTTGATACTCTACAAAAGGGCCTTACAGAAACAGATGCTTGATGCCAAAGCCATGGGCTCAAGCTCAATGCCAAGAAATGTATAGTTATCCCCTTTGGGAAAAAGCATGTACCCATGAATTACCACATAGGTGGCAGTACACTAAACACTGAAAGTGTGATAAGAGACTTAGGGACACAGTTGGACAGTGGTCTCACCTTCAATAACCACATCGCCACAACAGTCAGGAAATCCTTCTATGTGGCACACCTCATCACTAAGGGCTTTTCATTGAGAAAAAAGGAGGTCATTGTCCCACTGTACTCATCCCTCATTAGACCCATTATAGAATACAACGCCCCATTTGGTATGTACCTCTCAAGACATCTGCAACAACTGGAAAGGCCGCAGAAATACCTCACTAAAAGAATCATAGTCCTAAAGCAAATGCCCTATGCTGACCGCCTTAAAAAACTCCAGCTATACTCTGTCACATATCATCTACTCTGAGGCGATCTCTGCTTAACATACATGGCCATGTCAAACCAAGAGCTGTTGGATATGCTACACTTTAAGAAATCCCAATCCCTCACAGCCACACGCTCCAGGGATCTAAACCTTGTCATCACAATAAACAAAACATGCTGGAGGGATAGGTTCCTGACCCAGAGACTCCCCAGACTCTGGAACAGACTGCCCATACATGTCAAGCAGAGCACCTCTTTGGCCCTCTTCAAAAGGAACCTTGTTGACTGCATGGGAGATGGGAGAACGGAAATTCACCCCAGGGATCATGTCAGTCGCCCTGCTAGACAGGGGTCCAGGGAAGTAAATAGTGTGGGAAGAAATAGCCAGGGAATTGTTATGGCTAGGCTTGTATAGGCCCTTGGGCTGATAGCCTAGTACCAACCTATGAACCTTATTTTTGATTTGCTGACCAACTGTATGATCTGATCTAAAGAATATTTATCACCATGATGTGATACAGTAAATACAAGAATAAAAAAAAAACACATTTATGAAATGCATATATAGTATTTAATACAGTGAATTACAACAAACAGAGTTACAAGGAAAAAAGTGTATACACTGTCAATAAATACAGCAAGACAAGCAGTGTAGTGGCTGGAGCCGCTGGACACATCTCATATGCAGATGTAGGACTGGTTAGTGCAGCCAAACACAATAACCAAGCAGAAGTAAAATAAAAGGTAAAATGACTGTGTTGGCACATACCTATGTTTATAACAAAAACATGATTTCCAGGTGTGAATTTAGGGAAGCTAAAGTTTAAATACCGAGAAAACTCAAAACAGGATGCAAGTGAGAAGTGTGACATTCAAATCCAGGTCTCTGCATTTCTCCCTCAAAGCTATTAACTACTGCTAATCATTTCTAAAATAATTTTTTGTTTTAATTTCATGTATAACAAAATAAAGACAAGTACTTTAATTTTAGTTCACTGCAATATAACAGAATGACATACATGTTCTCTAAGGGTCTATATTACCATATCAAATGGTAAGAATGTCGAATGCTCATATGAGCGAAAACACACGAGAACGTACTTGTTTTTTGGGGTCGCGGTACAGTGAGGATTGGAATATTTGCCCTTTCCTCATTGTAGTGTGACCTCGGAGTTGGAATATATATTTACCTGGGGGTGGGGAGGCACAGCCCCCCACAATAGCAAGTTTGTTCTCGTGCGTTTTTGCTCATATGAGTGTTCGACATTCTTACAATTCGATATGGTAATATAAATCCATCTCTAATATGGAGAAGAGTTACATTTCAGTCTGTTCTTCTATCTAAACAGCTGCTTACAGTATACCATAAATCATTGCTTAATAGGTTAGAATTTATGTCATCTGCAATTACTATTAACTAGTCAATTTTCCTGAGGTTTTAAATAGTTTTTGCTTAAAGCAAAGTTTTAATTGTACACTTTGTCCAATGAGCAATTATTCTTTTCGGAAGCAGAGAAAGTCAGCATGTAGAGTCAGACTACATTGGGAGCCCTTTACCTCTTTGTCCTTGAAGCAGACAGTACTTATTGTCTGTAACCAGGGCCTCATGAACCATAACATAAACTAAGATTCCATTCTATCTGATTGGCAATGATTATTTCTTTGTAACAGCTGCATCACTGTAGTATGGTTGTGTGGCATAGAGAGGAAAAAAGCTGCAAATATCATCCAGGTGACCTGAGTTCAACTAATGGTTTTGGTGCTGGAAAAGCTTGGTGGGGGGATGGTGGGAGTGAGCAGCTTATGGGGAGGAGGGATGATGGTTCCAGCCAGCCATTTGTTCCAATACATGCGAAGGCTTGCATGTTCCCACTGGCTGCAGAACAAGGTACATAGACTTAATGATCTCAAACTGATCAGGATAGTTTTCGCTGAGCTCCAGAGTAATGGCTATATCACCTGCCTACCTAAAGTGGTGACTCCGAATAACTGCTAAGGAACTGGGGTTTGTACAGCTTTGTACTTGGTCATATTTCCTGTTTTCTTTGTGGTGGTTAAAGGTTTTAAGCAGCAAATGAGCTTCAGTTTGTCATCCTGAGCCTGACTCCCTAAATTTCCATTTGCTGGCTGTGTGAGTCTGAGGAAGGTTGTTAAGTAGCCAGTGCTCAACAGACATGCTTAAGAAAATATACTTGTGCATTATGGACTTAGACCGACAAATAAATAAACAAAATATACTTTATAATCTAATGTGTGCCTGAGCAACTACCTTTCATCTCACATTATTTAAACAAGAATCTCCTTGGATGCAAACATAAATAATAAACCTTAATTTTATTAAAAATTGTATTCCTTTTTGGCCTGCACTCCTGCTGATTATCAACACCCTTCCACAATTGGTATTGTCCCTCTAACCCCTTATTTGGGGTTAAGGCATGACCCTGCCAATGCTGTCATCCAAGCAGCAGTCAGTAGGATTTTCTGTTATGCCTTATAGTTTTCTCTGTGTATGTTCAAGGCTTGCAGTGGCCATCACTAAGGGTGATATAACCCTCAAAGACCCCCTGCTACCTTGCAAGTACATGACGGTTGAATGGATACTCCCTCCCCTAAAAGATGACAGTTGATGACACTCCTTTCTCCCCTCCTCAAACAGATATTCTAGTGTCCAAGCCACAAATCAAACCTAAATCACTTGGAGTGTAATAATGGCATTATTCTTTTATGCCACAAGAATAGCTTAAAAGCTTATTATTTTATTTATTTATTTATTTGTTTATTTATTTTTGTTTTCTTGCCTGTGGCAACTCTTGATTGTCTTCCTGGACTATTGTAATTTGAAATAGCGTTACTGTTCATTATTTGCTGTTTTTGACAGACACGGTCATACCTGATCAGACCTTGATGTTAGCGTTATGGTCGATGCACCAGTGTATACTGAGCACATTAAATGCTAGGCTTCTCAAGATTATAAGTTTGACCCAAATGTACAAATACAACTTGGAAGGCTGGCTTAAAATAATTACATTAAGGTCCTCCTCATTATTATAGACAAGTAGCATTCTAGAGTCATAATCTCCTCATGGCCGTTCTTCAGTACTGACAATGTTGCATTAAGCTCACCTTGGAATGTTCAGTAGCATTCTAGAGTCATAACCTCCTCATGGTCATTCTCCAGTACTGACAATATTGCATTAAGCTCACCTTGGAATGTTCAGTAGCATTCTAGAGTTATAACTTCCTCATGGTCATTCTTCAGTATTGACAATGTTGCATTAAGCTCACCTTGGAATGTTCAGTAGCATTCTAGAGTCATAACCTCCTCATGGTCATTCTTCAGTACTGACAATGTTGCATTAAGCTCACCTTGGAATGTTCAGTAGCATTCTAGAGTCATAACCTCCTCATGGTCATTCTTCAGTACTGACAATGTTGCATTAAGCTCACCTTGGAATGTTCAGTAGAATTCTAGAGTCATAACCTCCTCATGGTCATTCTTCAGTACTGACAATGTTGCATTAAGCTCACCTTGGAATGTTCAGTAGCATTCTAAAGTCATAATCTCCTCATGGTCATTCTTCAGTACTGACAATGCTCCAGACAATATTATCAACAGCTTAGAAACAAGGCCAAAGCTGAATCCAAAATAAACAAACAAAACTATTTTCTTAGCACTCAAAGGAAATATTCAAATAGTCCATATAAATTCTGGCATGCCATTAACTCCCTACTAAAGCCAGGCAAAACCACAACCCCAGCACCCATCTCTACTAACAATACCCTAGACATAGCTTCTCAATTTAATAACCATTTTGCTAAATCCATCTCAGCTATGTCCATTCAAATAACCAAAAACAGTCTACCTCAGTCACAACCTAACCTATCCCACACCACCCCCTCTTTCAGCCTATGACCAGTGCTCACCTCAACTATCAAAAAACTCCTCCTAAAACTAAAGCCAACCACACCAGCAGCTGATAACATACCTGCTGCATACTTAAAAATGGCTAGTGACTCCCTAGCATATCCTGTCTCCATCCTTATCAACTGCTCCATACTAGAATCCTACATACCCAAACTCTGGAAAGTATCTCACATCATTCCTCTCCATAAAGGAGGTAATTCTTATGAATTCTCCAACTACCGACCTATTGCCATCCTTTGCCCCTTATCCAAAATTCTTGAGAAATGCATCCACTTGCAAGTGATGTCATTTCTTAACACACACAATCTACTATCTACCACACAACACGGTTTCTGTCCACATCACAGCACTACCACAGCCCTTCTATACTTCACTAATTATATAAACCTTCACAGGAATGATAACAAATATGTATCAGACATTTTCCTAGACCTCTCAAAAGCATTTGATATGGTCTCCCACTCCATTCTACTAGACTCACTAACATCATTATCCTTCACCTCCTCTACTATAGCCTGGTTCAGAAGCTACTTGTCTGACAGGCAACAATCAGTCCAGTGGAAAGGAACTCTGTCTACACAACTTCCAACCACCATAGGAGTCCCACAGGGCTCTATACTGGGCCCGCTATTGTTCTCTATTTTCACAAATAACCTCAAATGCTCTACACAGCATGCCACACTCATACAATATGCGGATGATTCAACCCTGATCTGCTCCGCCTCATCTCCCACCACCCTACATACACTCACTCAAGATACCTTTATCTCAGTAGAAAAATGGATATCGGGTATCCAACTAATTCTAAATCCCAAAAAGACAAAACTGCTACTATTTACCCCTAACAGATAAAAAAAAAAAAAACCTCTCCTTTACCAGAACATCCAAGGATGACACCACCATCTCCCCTTCTAACCACACCAAACTTCTGGGCATTGAAATAGACAATAATCTCCACTTTGATGTTCATATCTCACATACCATAAAACCAGTACACAAAAACTAGGCTCCCTATACAGGCATAAGTCCTTTTTTCTCACAAAAAGCAAGAGTCACTCTTACACAAAGCCACCTCCTCTTAACTCTATTATACACAGCACCAATCTTTGCCCAAATCAGACAATGTGACCTAGACAAACTAGAATCATCCTACAATAAAATAGCCAAGTTTGCTACTAACTCAACCTATAGAACCCATCACTGTGCTGCACTAAAAGAACTAAAAATGGCTTGAGCTACCACAGCTACTTAACTAACACCACCTGGGCACAGCCTACAATATTCTCAAATATCCTGAAAAAAAAAACCCTCATTATCCAACCTACTTACTATGTATACTGCAAACCGGTACCTAAGATCCAGTGAAAAATCTCTCCCCTCCATCACCAAGGCTATTTTATTTATTTATTTATTTTACATTTGTTTACCGGGCTAGTCTAACTGGATACATGTCCATTTTCAGTAGAGGCCCGGGGAGAAAAGCTCCTAGGTAATACAATGAATTTAACACAATTCTATCTACGGATATAGAAGACAAATACATCTATTTACAGTGCCAATTACAGGTTATCATAGTAAAAAAAAAATAACAGTGTAGAATACAGGCATAACAAAGGATGCAGTTAAAACCCAAAATTTACAGTATAGAATACAGTCATAGCAGAAGAAAGTAATATAGATTAGGAGTTCTAGAGATAGTAAGTAGAACTAGTTTTATAAGGAAGAAGTTTCTTTAGAAGAGTAGGTGGGATGGGAAGATCAGAGTATTTAGTGACTCTTGAGCTAGTCAGGTTTAGAGCATGGGCATAGCCAGTGAGTTTTGAGATGCACTTTCAGATTGCTTTTGAAACAGGAAAGTGAGGGAAGTGTGGAGAGTTCGTTTGGTAGGAGATTCCATGCTTTTCCAACTATATTGGAAAAAAGTGAGTCACCAGCCTTGTTGTTTGTTTTAGTAGTATGTGCTAGGAGTTTCTGAGAAGACCTTAAGGAATCTAAGTTTTTATAGGGAGTGATTAGTGTGGAAAGAATAGGTGTTTTGGCTAACAATAATGCAGGGAAAGTGCTCTACTCCCACACCGTTGCCAGAAATTAGAACTCTCTTCCCCTATCCATGTCCACTGCCCCCTCCACATCCATATTCAAAAACTCCCTCAAATCGCACCTTCTTAGTACCTGGTTATGCCCTTGTATCACATAATCCTACCCATACTACTATTAACTCCCCAAATTCCTCTCTGATCACATGCTGGAGCTCTGATCCCCTGTAGGCTTGGTCATCTGAAAGGGTACTTTTAACTGTAGAATCTTACTTGCTATATTTTCTTTTCTTACCAATGTATGACTAACATTGTCTTTTTACCCATGTTCTATATCTTCTTTTACCTGGAGTGTTTTTACTAATTCCTTGTTATATTACTATGATCAGCATACATGATGTAACTTGTTTTGTGTATTATGCTGGATGTACTGTATTTGTATAACTTGATGTTGGAGCTTTTCTCCCAGGCCTCCGCTGAAAATGGACCTGGTCCAGTCGGAATTTCCCGGTTAACAAATGTAAAATAAAATAAAAATAAATAAATAAATTAAGCTCACCTTGGAATGTTCAGTAGCATTCTAGAGTCATAACCTCCTCATGGTCATTCTTCACTACTGTGACAATGTTGCATTAAGCTCACCTTGGAATGTTCAGAATGAAAGGCTTAGTCACGTCATACATATGGTGACTTAACATGGATCAGGATGTGAAGTATTAAGTAATGAATATGTGTTATTGGTAACAAACACATAGTAAATTATCACTGATCGTACCTTATACAGAAAAGAATACTCCAGAAATGCTATTATCTGACAGTGGAGGATTTAAAATCTGGATGCAATTTGCAAACATTTTGAAAAAAGAAAATTTTATGTAATTATTGTGCCACTTCACCCACGGTGGTGGTGCTGCGGTAGCGTTGTCACCTCACAGTAAGACACTGTCCAGTTCGATTCTCAGCTAGAGCATCTTCTGCGTGGAGACATGCATGAATGGGCGTACCTTCGTTGAAGGTTGTGTGTCAGGCCTGGCAAGCCGGTACATAAAAATCAACTGCCAATCATTAGCGGACCGGAGTTCCGCTGTGGCGACCCCTAACTGGGAAAATCCGAAAGACACAAGCAAACATTGTGCCACTTCATGTTGTATCCAATGCCCTATCAGTGACATCTATAAAGGCTACAAAGGAAAGGAAAAATGAAATGCAGGACGGCAGAAAGATGGCTGTCCATAGTTCCTGTTCAACTACTAAATTTCATTCCCAGTGATGACAAGTTTGTTTCTATGAGAAATGCTTATGTGTATAATGCTGAGATCATGTTTGACTTGTTTTAATCATATATAATAAAGCATAAATCTAGAAAATCTTGTGCTCAGAAACAGATTCTGAGCAAAATACAAAGTTGAGGATTCTGTGTCTGTAGACAGAACACATGTAAGAAGTATAGTTATAATCCTAAATGGATTCACTGAGCATTATTTGGGATATGTGTCATGTACTGTGATAAGTGGCAGATTATCATACAGGTAATTTGGGAGGCAATCTAGGGCCCTTGACTCCAGGGGACCCATGGCTGACTACATTTTCTTGTTTTTTTTCCTCTGTTTTGACCCCGACTATTACATTTCTTTTGTTTCCCCAATGGTTTAACTCTGACCAGCACAAATGCTCTACATACGTGCAGTACTAGATGTCATAGATACCTACATGAATGCAGGTGGTAAGAAAAGTAAGTGTAAGTGGGTAGATTATGCTTAACTCATGAGTTAGTTTAAGTAGATGGCACTACTGATCACATTAGTTTAAGCGGGTGGATGGATTATGCCTAACTTTGTGTTTAAGCAGGTTACAGGTTATGCCTAACTCCTGGTTCATTGGGGCTTGAAGGTTTATGGTGTGTGTGTGTGTGTGTGTGTGTGTGTGTGTGTGTGTGTGTGTGTGTGTGTGTGTGTGTGTGTGTGTGTGTGTGTGTGTGTGTGTGTGTGTGTGTGATACTTAATTTTCGGGGGATAGTGACTATCAGCAAGTATTATATTTTGCTACAGGATGTTGATGAAGTTTATATTACAGTACAGGAGTGGTTATAGGCTGCATAAATGCAAGGATATGTGACGGTAGACAATAATTGGTGATGTACAGGGAAATGAAGTTGGGCACACTCCCAGCTGTACATGGATTAATCAGTTTTTGAGTATGGACATTAGAAGCACTGCTGTGTAAGACTCAAAAAGGATTATCCTCTTTTCACTGATACATGAATTTGGAAAAAAAATGAAAAACAAAAAGCATAGATGCAAACAGGAAGCAAGGTAAGTTGAGTAAAGCCCGAAAGCTGCACCAACAGAGATCTTACTTATGGACACTAATGTACAGTTTTAGATTCTAGTGGCAGAAAATTCCAGGAATTTAAATTTACAGCAAAGTTAAACACATTTCTAGATCAGCCCCTTGATGCAGAAGAATGAAGCCCTGGTTGCATCTCAAAATGAAGTGCATTCAACTAGTGATGTGAGTGGTGAGGGGATCAGGCTGGGAAGTTGAGAGACAATGACTGATGTCTGCTTACATGTCCTGAGTAGAGGAAATAACTATGTCTCTTTGCCTGTGTGACATCTTGAAGGAGCACTATGTTTGCCTTTGTGGGGTACAACCTTATAGTGCATATGCTGAAAGTAGGCTGCCACATACACCACAGACGTCAGAAGTGGTTGCAAATACGTCTTCCAGAGCATGCAGCAATTGTGGAGATCAAGAAAGCTGGCACATGGGTTAGAGCTCCTGGAGATGGAATGGAATTCCACAGGATCAGGCTAAAGGCCTCTCACCTCTACAGGGAATGAATGGGTTAGTAATATACTTGTATAAGGGAATAAGTGAGCCACTGTGCTCTCATCCTGACCAAAGGTGCATGGCTCACACCTTAAATGAGGAAAAAAAATGGGTCAGTGGGGCACAGTAAGGGTAGCAACTGGGCATGATCTTTTGGATGAGAGGCAAAATATTAAACACATTCCAGCTGGACAGAAAGCCTGTCTTCCATTTAGAAAGAACAGTGTTTACAAATGCTAATTAAAGTAGGCTACAAGAAATATAATTACAGCCAGAAGGAAATACAACTTGTATACAGAATGGTAGGTCTGTCAAAACAGAGTTATAATGCTCCTTATCATTCAATGGTTTCATTATAGGGGAGGGGAACTAACATATTTAAAAAGCATTACTTCAAGACGCATGTGTTCAGAGAAATCAGATTAAAGCAGTGGAGGATGTGGTCAATTATACTTCTGTGATGGAAACATGCATTAAAAAAGAGGTCATAAAAAGCAGTTCAAACTCAAACCAATTTACATGACCACAAAGCTTTATACGCACACACACACACACACACATATATATATATAAAAAAAAAATATATATCTATATATATATATATATATATATATATATATATATATATATATATATATATATATATATATATATATATATATATATATATATATATATATATATATATATATATATATATATATATATATATATATATATATATATATATATATATATATATATATATATATATCTGCATTACACATGTTATTATGTGCTGCTTGCCTATGGTATATGCAAAAAGGTTGCCTTTCCCACTACGTCAGTTTTGCTAGCAGACCATGCACTAACTCCATTACTAACTGTTAACTAGTAGTAAGTCAGTGCCTCACAAATACTTTGTAAAGAAAATAAAAACATTTACGTGGGTTACAGGTTATGCCTAACTCCTCAGTCTCAATCACTGGGACTTGAATGAAGCTTATGGAGTGTGCGTGTCTATGTGTATGTGTGTATGCCCGCGCATGTCTGTGTGTGTATGTGTGTGTGTATGTGTGTGTGTGTGTGTGTGTGTGTGTGTGTGTGTGTGTGTGTGTGTGTGTGTGTGTGTGTGTGTGAGTGTGCGTGTGCGTGTGCGTGTGTGTGTGTGTGTGTGTGTGTGTGTGTGTGTGTGTGTGCGCATGTGCATGCATGTGTATGCTAGAAGCCAGACCATTGTGCAACTGTATTGAACCTGATGAAATCATTGATTACAGTCATGCAATAAAGCCAGTAATTAGAGATTCTTAGTTCTTATCACTCAGAAAATGAGCCCTTAAATTTTGTCTCATATTTCTGCATCATTCTTTTTTTATCAAAGTAAACCTACTTTAAGGGAAACCTGGGGCACTGTCTGGTCAGTGTTTTGCTCGGAGTCACACCATAGGAAATGGAGATAGAAAGACTCACATCCTGCATCCTTGACTACAGAAAGCAGATCATTAAGAGCTTTGAGCCTTAGTTCTCTGCATTATCTGCCAGACCTCTATTAACTTCATTTTCTGGGAAATCTTTGAGCATTACAATCAGTCAATATTACAAATGCAGGTTGATGCAAAGCAGGTTGTACTGTTAACTTTTTAAATGAATTAGAGCATTCTGTGTCTTATCTGTCTCAGATATTGCACAGCATATACGCATTGTTCTCATTTATGCTCTGTCCCATTAAACTTCTTTTTTTCTGGTAAGTCACTGAGAATTACTGTCATTTAGTAATGGTGGTCAGTAGAGTTTCATAGTTGTTATTGTTAAGAAAATGTCCACGGAATGCCTGTTGTTCTGGTAACTTTTTTAAGTGAATTATAGCTACCTGGTACTTAAGGATCTCAGCTGTTAATGGTCTGCTTCATTTAGTTGAAACTACAGCATTTGAATCTTTCTAGCTCCATTTCTTTACAGTTTGAGTTAGAGCAAGTCATTCAACTAGTCAGTGCTCTGGATTTCCCCTGAAAAGGGGCTGTTTGCCTAGTATATACCTGGTTGACAAAGAGGTAAAATAAAATGTTTAAAATATGTCTCTTTTTGGGTCTTTGTCCTCCCATTATATTTGGCTTTGTCCAGAATTATTGAACAATGACACAAATAATTTGAAAGGTATTTTGATCTGTTCTTTCTAAAATTCGTGTCTTTCTGGCAAATTGTTGCAGACTGTATTCATTAAATAATAACAGGATGTGAGTTTCAGACTTTATATCATTCAGAAAATGCTTGCTAATGCAAAGTTTGTCATTCTCACAATTTTCAAACTATATACTAGAACTATTTGAAATATCTTCCTGAATTGGGATCTTCATCTCTAATTCTTCAGTTAAGGAGATGAGAGGGCAGAGGCAAGGCGGTTCTGAGCTTTCTGGCATCATTAGTATCACTCCTGCATAATCTCTGCTTTGTTTGCTGTACTTCTATGAATTTCTCAGTTATTGAACTTTGGGCACTATTTTTGCAACTCTGTCTGTGTTCTTGGAGTTCTCAGTCATTGAACATTGGATATTATTGTAGTTTCTGCATTTGTTTTCTTGGAATTGTTAAATTATTTTAGGAATTTATTCCAATATATAAGTATTCCTAGGAAAAAAATCTGTAAAGAACATGATCATGAGGTCTAATCCAGTCTAAAGAAAAACAATTCCAATTTTATAATGATTGTTCTATATATGTTTGATGCTTGATAAATGACTGTTGGCTTCTGCTTAAACATCTGAAATCCAGTGATATAAAAGCTCAGCTCATCTTTCTTGTCAAGCTTAATATACAACTTAAAACTGTAACTCATTTTGTCAGTCCTGACTCGCCTTATAGTACATTCAGAAACAGAATATAAACTCAGACAAAGAAAGTAGGCTATAGGCATTCTTATAGCAACGAATGATGGAAAAATGCCCCCTTACATATATTTACCAGAAGTACAATGTTGCCATGGAAGAAAAGCCTGAGTGAAGGCTCAGCAGAATATGGTAATCGGGCAGCTATTTTTAAATGTCTTTCCTGACTGGAATGAATATATAATGATGATGCAACTATCAGTTAATAATGGAAATATATTCCTATATAACTTTAATTGTTTAATTATTAAATAGTTTCACTTTCTAGGGTTTTATATCATTGAATGAGAATAGAGGCATTCTTCTTCACATTAGAAGTGAAAATTACCCCCTTATGAAAAGCTGAGTGCCACAGAGACAGGGAATTAATCTGTGCTTTGGCAACCCAAGTTCATTTGTACAGTTGATTGGAGGGTCGATAGGATGAAGTGTCCATTGACCACCTCTCCTAGTCTGAGGAGAATGTTCAGGAAAAACTCCTGCTTGTGTGACCCTGTTAGAGACCAGGAGCCATGAAAGTCACCTGCATGGAGTCATACAGGACATTGAGATATCATTGTGCATTCCACTCCACGAGCAAGGGATTCTGACTAGCTTTACATACATGAAGGCTCTCAGTGCCATGAGCCTATCTCCCATCCTATTCCTCACTACCTGCACACTACAAATGTATACAACACAAAATCCATTCTTTGAGCATTTGGGGGGGATCACCTGCCAACAGGTTATATTTGACATAGTCTGGCAAGGATCAGCTAGGAGAGCCAAGGTGCGCAGGCACAATAGCTTGGGGAGCAGCCAGAGGTCTGTTAGAGATGAATAAGAGATGTATGAAAAAAAGAAACTGACCCTGTCAGTTATTCAATATTATACCATCTAACTGCTGTACTTGATTACCCTGCTGAGTTTAGCTGATTATGTGATAAACAAAAGTGTGCCTTCTATTATGCAGTACTATCTCTAACCTGAAACTTCAGACTGGGGTGCTGCAAACCACCATCTAACTTGGCTCCATACTTCCTGTTTTAATGCAATTGTTATCTATTTATGCAGGCAGAAATGAATTTCTGAAGTCTGTATATACTCATATAGGTGGTTTGCCATTACTTCTTCTTCTTCTTTGTTTGCCATGAATGAAATACTTATTTGACTGCTAGTGGGCATTGCATTACTCTGAAGCACTACATCCTGTTATGTGGCTTAAAAAGAGTTGTGTGCCACTACAGAATATGAATTAGATTGATACAGTTTTAAGACCTGCCTACACTTAATCATTCACCTGCTGCCCTGTTAATGAAGGGAAGGGGTAATGCTGACTTATAGGGGATGGACATAACATGCTGAGTGCATTCAGTTTATGAATGACAACACAAGCCACATCCACCTGATTTAAATAACAGCCACTATGTTAACTACTCATCATAAATGTAAAAGGAAAAAAAAAGACAACACATCAATAAACAGAGTTGTACTGACATCCAGACTAAAAACTCACTTGGTAATATAAATAACACTTGAGGAATCCTTTGCATGACCACTGCAAAAGTCACTTTGCATGCTAAGTACAATCATACCTCTCAACCTGGAGACATCAAAAATCTGGACAAAGGCCCATGAAAACTAGGTACAACTGGCCAAAAATCTGAACGCTAATTAACATAAACTTTGCATGCATAATAATAGGTTCATAGGCTGGTACTAGGCTATCGACCCTAAGGCCTATACAAGCCTAGCCATAACAATTCCCTGGTTATTTCTTCCCAGAATATTTACTTCCCTGGTCCCCTGTCTAGCAGGGCAGCTGACGTGATCCCTGGGGTGAATTTCCTATCTCCCATCCAATCATCAAGGTTCCTTTTGAAGAGGGTACACATGCAGGAACCCCAAGTATGGCTGGTGCAGTGGCCCACAACACCCAAAGCAATTTCAAAGCTGGCCAGCACCTTGGTGAAACCAAATACAGCTTTATTGTGGAAACTCCTAAAGCTATAGAAAAACTATAGCTATTAAAAAGCAGTCAAAATGGTTTCAGAATCCATATGCCTTCCTCAGTGAACATAGCACAAAAGTATTTCCTGATTTAAATACACATCATATTTCAATTATTAATTAAAGTTGCTCACTAAGACCAGGTCTAAACAATCCCCCTTATCTAATGATCCAATTACGTTCTTTATTATTTAAAATAGAGTGCCAACCTGTTTTTGCTCTGTCTGTTCCCTTTTATTATGTCAATAATAGTGAATGTAAACTGTGCTATTGTATGTTGTAAAGTATGTTTAAATAATGAGCTGGAAGCTCTTTTATTACGGATATCACTAAGATGTTCAGAGACCCTCACCCGCAGAGACCTAAATGTTTGGCCTACACAAACTGCTGTGCAAGAACAACTGGCTAAATAAATCAGCCAGTCTGTGCTACAATTCCCAAAAAATTAAATGTCATAAACCCTGGAAGTATTAGCACTGGTAAAGCTCTTAGATTTGCAAACATATTGACAGGCTGAACAATGACCACAGGAGAAACAACCCTTGAGTATATCCCTAAATAAGGTAGTTTGTGAGGAAGTGTTCTCCCTACTATGTTTGTAGTGACTAAAATGTGACCCCAAAGTAGGGCCCCTTCGGAAGGAAAACAAACACCTGGGTGCCAGAATTTCTGAAATTCTATCATCTGATTTGAGGATACCCCAATACCGGTCCACAATGTTTTGAAGAACATTGGTATTATGCCCATAAGTAGTAACAAGCCTAAGATTAGTATTGTCACCTGTAACCCTGTAGTTGCATGTTAATAAGTCAGATCTGATTTGTGTGGACACTCATTTACTAGCAGTCAAAACTATATTATGATCATAACCTCTATGATCAAACCTGCTCACAAGATCATTTTGGAATTCCTGATAAGATTTTTCAGAGGAACATATATGTCTAATGCAAAGGAATTGAGATTTGGGAATGTTGTTAATTATATGTCTGGGATGAAAGCTGGAGGCATGGGGTAGCATGTTATATTGAGGATGTTTCCAAAACACCTTGGTACTATGTGTTTGGTCTCTTTCCCTAGATACAGTCACATCCAAAAAATGTATTTCCGTGGAATGATAATGTTCTGTGAATTCAATGCCCCACTTGTTCTCATTCAAATATTGCATGAATTCCAGTAAGTAGGTCTCATCTGCTCTCCATACCATCCAGCAATCATCCAGATACCATCTCCAAATGTCAGTTTTGGAAATGTATAAATTATGACAATTGTTATAAATAAATTGTTCCTCAAGGAATCCCATGAACAGGTCTGCATATATGAGAGTGAAGGACGCTCCCATAGCAGTGACTTGCCAGTAGCATTTGCTGTGAAAATAAAATACATTCTTACTAAGAACATGTTCAGTCATACAAATCAGGAATGTATTAAAGTCAGGTGGATATATATTAGCCCTTTTCAACCAGTATTCAATGGCTTCTAAACCAGCCCAATGAGGAATACTGATATACAATGCATTGATATCCAAAGTGCACATAAGCTAATGTGGTTCTAACTGTGTGTCTGAAATGATGTGCAAAAATTGCGTGGTGTCCTGGATCCTGGACCTGATTAATGATAGTAAGGTTTTGAGATATTTAGTTAGGAATGTCGATAGGGGTTCAGTCAAAGAGCCTCTTCCCGAGATGATAGGTCTCCCCGAAGGCCTTTGTAGATTTTTGAGGATTTTAGGTAGCAAATACAGATACTGTGACTGAGGATCATCAAAAGTAAGACAGTAACATACCGTCTTACTAATAATCCCTTCCTTCAAGGCATTCCCAAGAAAATCATCAATTTCCTTCTTGAATCTATCAGTGGGATCCAAAGGCATGTACATGTAGATTCAACCATCTGATAATTGCCTCTGCTAAATACATGGCCCAGTCCAGAACCACCACAACCCCACCCTTATCTGCAGGAAGAATGACCAAATCTTTCCTTTCTTTTAAATTAACAAGGGCTTGTTTTTCTAAGTTGGTAAGATTAGATCTCTGAAGCTGAAAATCAGAGCAAAAAAATGCAAATCATTCAACACACATTGTTGGAATGTCACCACATGTCTATCCATAGGAGGCATAAATGAGGATTTACAGAACATAAACTCAGTAGATCTTTGAGTATGTGATTGAGACTGAAAATACAATTTTAAATTAATCAAACGGCAAAAAGCCATGATGTCATTAGCAAACATATCCTCATAAACCAGAAAACCAGGTATGAAATTCAAACCTTTATTAAGAAGATTGATTTCACCATCTGACAGCCTTACTGATGGAATATTATGCACATTATGAATAGGGCTTACCGGGGTATCGATACTTCCCAAAGTTTTTCTATATTTCCTGGATGCTGCATGCTTGTGTCCCCCCCCCCCCCGTGTTTGTTCCTCCTAAAGTGTCAAAACCCACAAATTTCTTCACCACAGGTGAGTCAGAACTGTGAACAGTCTCTACCTCAATGGCTGAGGATTACTCATCTCCAAAAGTACCACTCAAATTAGTTGTGGTGCTCTTGAGAATGGAACGTGGTCTTTTCCTCTTAAAAGTGGGTTTGATATTTTCATGTGTTGCAAACTTGACATTTTTGCCTGGTCCAAAAGGTTTACCTCTTGGATAATCATTTACATCCCTATTAAGTTTATGTACTTTTTTATTCTTGAGCTGTTTCTTAAGGGAAAACAAATCATGAACCAATTTTTGAAAATGTGGTCTGTAGAAAGACTCACCCTCATAAACCTTGACTTGTTCACAAATCTGATTGACTTCAATGATATATTTGTCAATCATCTGTTCATAATAAGAAAACAGAACCTGCACGAAAGACATGGAGGCCTTTTGCTGAACTTGGAACTAAGCTTCAGATAAAGAATCATCTATAGCATTCACTAAGGGTTGTATGCGTATTCTTAGTCCACATGGGGTAATGCCTTGGGTCTTGTAGGCAGTAAATAAGTTTAAATGTCACACATTCATTCTTAGTGACTTCATATTCTTTGTTAGCTGATTGGAAAGGGTATTGCAGATATATGAGGGGTCATTATTATCAGTATTGTTACGAACAGATTGTGATGATCCCAGTCCAAAGGCTTGTAAATTATGTTTGTCAGCAGACAAACCCTGTAAAAGGGCATGAAGATCCATTGTATAGTATTATTTCTAAATCAAAAACCCTAGCCTGTTATAAGCGTGGCCTGATAATTTGACTAGCTAAAAAACACAATTTGTATGTCATAAACTATATGAACATTAACAAGAATGTTATATACAATAACAAGTACAATAACTAATAGTCAAATTGGCCAACCAAATGCCCATGTGAGCCCTAGACCTAATAAATGACCAATAAGTTAACTAGAACCTTAGGCTCTTAAGCCAATAGCCCAGTGATTTGATTGACTAAACAACTCAAAAAGTGTATCAAAAATGCACCTAGAATAACTAGAGTGCTATATACAGTAGAAAATTCAGTAACTGATGGTCAAATTGGTAAGCCAGACACATATACAACCCCTAGACCTAATAAAATTGGTCAATGTAAATGACCAGAGTCAACTTAAACAACCTTAAAAATAAAAAACAAGATGGACCTCGTATCCTATAGAATGACTCCTGATATCCTATCCACAATTTAAGTCCAAGAGAACAAGTTAAATAACAATATAAACAATTAACATATTAGCTATAATACCTAAACTATAATGAGTTTTAATACAAACCACATTAATACAAAACCCCCCAATCTTCAAGGTTTGTAGGCTGGTGAATGTCTGAAGCCACATTGAAACAATTCAAAATAATGTCACAGTTGTATCCCAAATCGTGCATCCAAACCCGCCAATTTAGCATTCCTCACAACCAAAATATGGCATTGAAAAGGCAAAAAATCAATGTATATATACAGAGTTGCCTAAAAAAGACACTGCCAATGGAATAAAGCTCAAACACCTGAGCACATGCAAATGGTAATGTCCCTTTGAAGAGGGCCAAAGAGGCACTCAGCTTGACATGTATGGGCAGTCTATTCCAGAGTATGGGGAGTCTCTGGGTCAGGAACCTATCCCTCCAGCATGCATGTTTTGTTCATTGTGGTGACCAGGTTTAGATCCCTGGAGCATGTGGCTCTGAGGGATTGGGATTTCTTTAAGTGCAGCATGTCCAACAGCACTGGGTTTGACACGGCCTTGTATGTTAAGTAGAGATTGCCTCTGAGTAGGCGATATGTGACTGAGTATAGCTGGAGTTTTTTAGACAGTCAGCATAGGGCATCTGCTTTAGGCCTGTGATTCTTTTAGCGAGGTATTTCTGTGGCCTTTCCAGTTGTTGCAAATGTCTTGTGAGGTACATACCAAATGGGGTGTTGTACTCTATAATAGATCTAATGAGGGATGAGTACAGTGGAACAATGACCTCCTTTTTTCTGAATGAAAAGCCCTTAGTGATGAGGTCTGCCAAATAGAAGGATTTATTGACTGTTGTGGCTATGTGGTTATCAAAGGTGAGACCACTGTCCAACTGTGTCCCTAAAGCCCTTATCACACTTTCAGTGTTTAGTGTGCTGCCACTTATGTGGTAATTCATGGGTACATGTTTTTTTCCCAAAGGGGATAACTATACCTTTCTTGGCATTGAGTTTGATCCCATGGCTCTGGAACCAAGCATCTGTTTCTGTAAGGCCCTTTTGTAGAATATCCACATCATTTGGGGATTCAATAATGGCTCCCAGTTTGCAGTCATCTGCAAACTTTGTTAGCCAGAGTCCCTTAGTGCTGGCCTGTTCTTCAGAGAAGTAGATGCCAAACAAGAGCAGTCCCAGGACTGAACCCTGAGGTACTCCATTGTCACTTGTCTGGAGCAGGATTTTGAGTCAGCTACTTTTACAGTGTGGGTTCTGTCAGTAAGACAGTTGGCAACCCATCGAGTGATGAAGGGATTAATGCCCAGCTTAGTAAGTTTATCTATGATTCCAGAGTGGGGGATGGTGTCGAAGGCCTTGGTGAGGTCCAGATAAGCTGTGTGGACTGCCTTACCCTCATCCACAGCTCTGGAGACTGATTGAAAGAAGTCAATCAGGTTGAGGAGTCAAGATTGGCCCTTTACGAAACCAAACTGGATGGGGTCCAGTGTTTGAAGGTTGCCAATGTCTTTGTTTATAAGTTCCATGATAATGCTTTCCATGGCTTTGCAGATCAGGCTCATCAGACTGATGGGACAATAGTTCCTGGGATCCAAGGTGGATTCTCCCCTTGTGGAGTGGGATAACTGTTGCTATGCGCCACTCATTGGGCATGAATCCAGAGGTGAGGCTATGATTAAACATGACACTTAGGTGAGGTGTCAGTTCATTTTGTAGTTCATGTAGTGCACAGCCCAGAATGTCATCTGGTCCCATGGATGCTGTATTCTTAGCTTTGGAGAGTGAGTTTTTTACCTGTGTGGCCATGAGTACCAGAATTTGGCAATCTTTTGGTATTGAGATGTGCCCTTTAGGGGGTGAGAGGGGGGGTGAAGCTGGCACTGAATCGATATGCCAGGATATTGGCAATACCTTTGGGATCAGTATATTTAATGCCATTCTGTTGTAGCTCAGAGCAGATCTGAGCATTGCCATTTAGATTCTTGACATCACTATAGAATGCCTTGTGGTTGTCCTTGGAATCTTTGGCAATTTTGTTTTTGTAACTAGCTTCGAAGGATTTTATGAGGGATCTCAGCTTCTTACTGAGGCTGGTAAGGGAGTTTTTTGCATCCTGGGATTTTCCTCTTTTCTGCAACAGTTCTTCTTCCTTCTGTTGTATAGTTTGTTTATGGCAGGGGACCACCAGCTTGGGTTCATTTTTTTTTGGTGGAGACCGTCTTGGTTCTGTTTGGAGTGGCATGATTCATGCATGAGTGGATGTGCTCATACAGTGCCTTACTGTAGGATTCAGAGGTCGAACTTTCAGTTCCCGTCTGCATGGGTGTCATGAAGTTTATCACTTCTTACTTGAGTAGCATGAAGTTGGCTTTGGAGAAGTTTTTTATGGAGGTTTCCCTACTGGGGTGGGGGGGGGATGTGGACATCAAGGGTAATTAGCTTATGGTCAGACCTGACCAACGAAGGGGTGACCACTGGTGTGGATCATTGATCTCCCATGTTGGTAATGACCAAGTCTAGGATATTTGAGCCCCTGGTGGGACTATGGATTAGTTGGTCCAGGATGTTGGAATTTATGAATTCCAAGAACCGTTGGGCAAAGGTGTTGGTACCCAAGTAGTTTTCCCAATTAATGGCAGGGTAGTTGAAATCACCCAGTAATAGGATGTTTGGTTGTATCTTAATATTATCTAGTATGTTTTAGAAAGGTGTAGTGATAATTTTGGGGCATGGTGGGGGATCTGTAGCTAGCTACAATTTGGATTGCAGTCTTACCTAGTGTTAGTTGCACCTGTAGAAAGTCAAATGCATTGTGTTGGGCAACTAGCCTGGAGATGTGAATATCCTTGGTAAATATGGACACTCTTCCACCTTTAGTGCTTCAGTCCTGGTTTGGTGGCCGAAAAGTGTGGTAAGACTTGCATCCTGGTATTGCAGGGGTGCTCTCTGGAGCCTTGAACCAGGTCTCAGTTACTTCACAGATATTGATGTTCTCCATTTTTAGGACTGCCTCGAGAGAGTGCATTTTGAGGTTTAGACTTCTAGCATTAAGTAGCACTACCTTCAGATTTTGCATGCTTATATCTGTTACGGTGGTGGTTTTGTGCTTTGAGCCTTGCCTAAAAAAGGCACTATAGTGGTGGCAAGAGCCTTAGCCAGTAACCTGAATCCCAGGGGTGACAGGTGCAGACCATCTCTGGCAAAGCATCATGGTCTGTCGATCATGTTGTCCCAGGCAGACAGATACTGGATCCCCTTTGAATGACACCAGAAACACTAGCCAATTGTTAAAGTCAATCATTTTGTCCTTATATTGTGGTATCATTCTGGGCTAAGGCAGGATGCTGCTCAGGGCTAGGGTCATACCTTCCTGGGCCACATGATCCAAGAGCTCTTCCATGTCTCTTTTCATGTAGTCCAGGGAGGTATGTCTCAAGTCATTCACTCCAACATGGACAATGACAGTCGTATTTGTACTTGTTGTGGAGTGACTTGAGTGCATGCATTATGTGGCGGATCATGGCACCCAGCAGGCAGCTGACAGTAATTTTCTCCTTGTTCAGCCTAGTGAGTAGGATGTCAGTGTGCCTGACTATAGACTCATCTATAACTAAAGTGTTGTGTACGTTGTCTTGCCTTAAGGGCTGTTGTTTGGTGGCACACTGGTGTTTTGAGCTATGTGTCACTTTGGTTGTGACTGGTGTTTGTTTATGCTTTCAGCTCGAAGTCCTTGTTGCTTGGGCAGGTTAATGTTAAGGGCCTCTGCATAAGTGGGTTTAGTGTTACTATGTGTGGATGTTGGTGGCATGAGTTTTGAAGGGCTATGTGTTGCTTGAGGTATAGTGCAGGTGTTAACCTTCTCCTCGTGACTGTCTAGCACAATCTTGGCTGGACAGAGCTTTGCTTCCAGTTTGGCTATGTAAGTGCATCTCTCGCAGGTTGTAGTGCTGGGTGGTAGGAGGAAAGGGTTGTCTGTGTACATGAGGCAATTCTTGCATTGCCCCAGTATGCCCAGATTCACCAGGTGGACAGGAGAAATCACCAGAAGCTGACCCTTGGACATGCCTGGTTCGGTGTTTCTTTTGTAAAGTACAAGAGCTGTTTTCCCTTACCTTGGCAAGGTACTTTGCAATTATAGGCTGTTTAGTGCCTACAATTAATTTCTCCTTATTAACAAGGAGAATTGAGTGCTTGTATCAGTTTAAGGCTTCCTAGTGCTTTCCAGCAGGTTTTAGAGCAAGTGCTAGTCACAGGGATTCAGATTTTAGTGCTACTACTGAGAAAGCAGCTACTTCTAAGGGAAAATTGGAAGAACAGACTTTCTGGCATCGGCAATAGTTTAAAGTGCTAGACTAATAAGCTAATAAAAGTGCAGGAGAGCAGAGAACTAGCAGATCTAAGGGAAAAAATTGAAGAGCACCGCTCAGAAGCTTACAAAAAATCCTGGATACAGCAAATCTGTATCTGGGCTACACTAGTTCAAGGAAAGGTAGGAAACTTTTTTTTTTGTTTAATGTAACCCCAACCACTCCTGTGGAAATGTGGGATTCAAATGTTAATTGTGAAAATCTTCCTCCCAATTTAACATTAACTCTGAAAATACACATTCCACACAGAAACACCAGTTAAAGTCCCTTTACAACATTAACAAAACATTTTAATGGAAGTAGTAGGCTGTAGGCCTGTAAAACACTTTATATTCAACTTTCTGCCCTATCACACTTCTAGCATGTACAGACTGAAGTCCTGTTAGCTGCACCTTTACATATATCCATTAAAATAACATACATCAGTAACTGTTACATCATGTATAAAAGAAATGTGCACTCTATTAATTTTTATAGAGGAAACCAAAATCTGTCATAATAATCAGTAGTATAACAAGCTACTGTTGGTGTGGAACCATCCTCCAAACTTAAGTTAATTTCCTGGTGGGCTAGAGGCCCTGCAAGCCTGTCTCTCATCATGGCTAGGGAGAATGCTGGTATAGTTTCCTGGTTTGCATATGTCTTTAGTGCCATGCTGGCATTGTATATGTTTGTGCTGTATTTGCCACAGCAGCCAGGCACTAAGACAGTGGTTTGTCATATACACCCATGTAATTTTTATTTTACGCAAAATTGCTTACAACTTTATCATGACAGGTACCAGAGAAAAAGAAATTCATTTAGAAAGATGCTTCTCAACATGACAAATGCACTTTAAATCTCTTTTGTAAGATTCGTTAATTTTTTTTTCAATAAAATTAGCTATTTTTTGCTGCTAGGTAACAATAACCTTATTCTAAAAAACACAGCAAAACTTCAAACAATTAATTTTTATTTAACAATAGGGGTTAGGAGTTAGGTGTTATGGGCTGGCATAATAGTTAAGGCATTTAACCCATTAGGAAAATCAGAGCCAAGGCAAACTATGCACCATGGCTAAGTAGGGAAACTAGAGCCCTACTAAGATCTAGAGATAATGCCTGGAACAACTGGAAAAAGGATAATACTAGCCTAGCCAAACAAAACTACCTACAACTTAGAAATCAGGCCAAGAGACAAACCAAACCAGATAAACAAAATTACTTCCTTGATATCCAAAATAGACACTCAAAAGATCCCCAAAAGTTCTGGCATGCTATCAACTCTCTCCTAAAACCAGGCAAAATTACCACACCCACTCCCAACTCCACCAAGGACAATACAGACATAGCCTCCCAATTTAATCACTACTTCACTGAATCTATCCTAACTTTATCCTCCCAACTATCCAAAACAACCCTACACATAATCCAACCAAATGCCCTGAGAATATCCCACGTTTTTCTCTCTCACCTGTACTGACCTCCACAATTAAGAAACTCCTAAAACTGAAACCCACCACCCTTGCCACCGACAACCTACCAGCCAACTTCCAAAAAATACCTGCTGAATGCTTATCCTATCCTATTTCTATTCTTATCAACCGCTCCATACAAGAACCTTACAACCCACAACTATGGAAGGTATCATATATTATTCCACTTCATAAAGGTGGAAATTCTTATGAATACTCAAATTATTGCCCCATTGCCATTCAAAAATACTCCAGAAATGTATACATTCTCAAGTGATGTATTTCTTAAACTAACATAATCTCCTCTCCCACACACAGCACAGTTTCAGGCAATGCAACACCACTACAACTGCTCTGCTCTCTTTTTACCACTCTAGTCAACCAACACAGAAATAATAACAATTTTTTATCTGCAATATTTTTAGACCTCTCCAAAGCATTTGACATGGTCTCACATTCCTTACTACTTGACACCCTGGCCTCCCTATCCTTTGCCCCATCCACTATAGCATGGTTTAAAAGCTATCTGTCTGAAAGACAGCAATCTGTCCAATGGCAAGGTGTACTATCCCCCTTACACCCATCTACCATAGGTGTAGCACAAGGTTCAATATTAGGCCCACTTCTTTTCTCCATATTTACCAATAATCTCAGTATCACCACACATCATGCTTCAGATATACAATACGCAGATGATTTAACTCACTCAGGAATCTTTTAGCTCTGTTAAAACATGGATCACTCAAATCCAAGTTATCCTAAATCCTAATAAAACTAAACTGGTACTTTTCACCCCCGACAAAACCATGCCTACCCCTCTATCCTTCACTATCTCCTCCAAAAATGACACTATTATTTCTCCCTCTGACAACACCAAAAGTCTGGGTGTAGAAATTGAAAAAACTACTTTTTGGCATCCATATTTCAGAAACAATCAAAAAGGTCCATAAAAAATGGGAACACTGTATAGACACAGAAAATCACTCACAAAACAAGGTTGGATTACCCTTGCACAAACTCGCATACTGTCCACTGTAATGTATGCAGCTCCTATCCTTACCCATGTCAGAAAAACTTGACCTTGCCAGATTTGAGTCATGTTATAACAAAATTGCCAAGTTTGCTAATAACTCCACCTTCAGTACTCACCACTGCCAGGCTCTAAGGGAACTAAAATGGTTAGAACTTCCCCAACTACTAAACTACTACCAGCTAGTCATTGCCTACAATGTTGTAAGACATCCTGAAAAAACCCCAGCACTAGGCCAACTCCTAACCCACTACAATACAAATCACCCTCTCGGCTCATCTGACAAATCTCTACTCTGTATCTCAAAGGCTAACAATACCGCAGGAAAAGCTCTATTCTCTCACATCATAGCTAGAACCTGGAATAACCTCCCTTCTGCTCTGATTTCTGCCTCTACTCTTACCCACTTTAAAAACTCACTTAGATCACACTTAATAGAAAAATGGATATGCCCTTACATCACATAATTCCTTCTGTTCTTTCACTCCATAAAACTCACTGCCTATTTCAACCACTGTAAAATGTTTTACAGTCTTATGAAACTCTAAGTGCTGATGGAAATTGTACACTTATTGCATGAATATCTATGTTTAACTATCTTTAACTCTCTCTCTCTCTCTATATATATATATATATATATATATATATATATATATATATATATATATATATATATATATATATATATATATATATATATATATATATATTGTTATTCCATATTTGCTTATACAGTATTTCTTCATATTGTTTTTCATGTTGTTTTTCTCATATTTGCTTTTTCAAAATTGTTAATCATATTGCTTAATTTGGTACTCTGGAGCTTTTCTCCCCGGGCATCTGCTGAAAATGGACCTGTGTCCAGTCGGACCCTCCCAGTAAACAAATGAGATGGAAAAAGGGAGGGAGAGAGAAAAAGAGATGCTTTTCATACCTATCAACCTATGAGTGCAAGAAATCTGGACAGAAAATAGGGACAGATTTTAAATATTGGTCTTATACACTTAGATAGTTACAAGAATAACAGGATTTGGGTTAACTGTATTTTCTGATGGGTATGAGGTCCGAATCTCAAATGTATGTCATTCAGTCCTGAGTGATTTGCCAGTAAGCCATATATTTTATGAAGAACAGATAAAAATTAAGCAAAAATCTGTGCATTCTGCAAAAATTTGGGCAGTTGAAAGGGATGCTCTCTGTATCATATTATCAGACTTTTCATCACGTGACAAGTAATGGCAACAAATAATAGAAAAAATGTCACTATATACAACTGTGTGACTATACACATATAAACATTTGCTAGACCCACTTCTCATCATGTGACTTTACTGTACCTAGACAAAAGAGATGAATAGCCATACAATAAACAACATAAGTTTAATTAGGTAAAATTCTAAATAAGTTTAATAGCCTTATCTTCTAAAAATAAATTACTTTAACGTGAACATCATCCAAGTACTGTTTTTCCAAGATAATAATGCTGCAGCACAACAAATATTATTGTTACGACGCAAGGTGGGCCTGGGTGTGGGGTGACGGTTTGCGAGGTTTGATCCCCAAGTTTGATCCCAAGTAAATACAGCATTACCCACAACATTACCCACCAGAAAAGTTATATTACTATGACATTATTTAGGAAAAGAAACTATTACTTTTCTTAAATACTGTACTGTGCAGTACATCAGAGTTGTGGCTGACGGAGAAAGAAATCTAATGCTTTTATTTAATTATAATAAATTTAGGTTTAACAACGGCTTTTTTTAAAGCAACATCCGTTGTTGTTTTAATTGATGTCTTAACTTAAACATGCAACAACTGTAAAACAATAAAAAAAACGAAAGAAAAAAGAAAAAGCAACAGTTTTTTTACTTTCTTTTTGCTAAACTTAATCCTGTCTGTGTAAATGAGTTTAGTTACAGAGATAGAAGAAACAGAAGCAACGGAGATTTTTTTGTTTTATTAGCAGAAATGTTAAACCCGCTTAACATAACATAAGACGACAGCTTTTTAAAGTTATATCTGGAAAAAGTCCGGTGACCGGACCGATGATAACGGGCACGCAATCATCAGCCGCACGCTTTGGAATAATAATGGGGGTGGTAATTGCACCATTGCAGTGACATCTTGCTTTTTGATGTAATCATATGACTTGATTCCAAAAGACGTCACAGTCTGGATGAGTAGCTCACTATCCCGAGCACCAAACCACTTCCATGGTTTCTTCAGTTTCTGTATCATACAAAATGAGAAATCGAGGAAGTCCTTCTGGGCAGCAGCAACCATGTGCAAGACTGCTTAAAAGATCTTTTTGCCTCACAACTCCAAAGTTTGGGTATATATAAATTTGCACTGCACTCCAGTTTAAACTTAACCATCAAGGCTTGTATGCAAAGAGGAGTCCCACAGAAACTTCAGCATTGTTAAGAGCGCCCCCTATTTGTTACACATAGTACTACAGTCATGGAAATATTTCCCCATGTAAAACTATGCAGTGTTTTTTTACCTGTCCTATTACCTGGATATACCATATACATAACAGAAGTGACAAACCTCTCAACCACTTGGCACAAAATATCTGGACAAAGTCAAAAATAATGTAGAGACGAAGTCCCCAAAATAGGGATAAATTTATTGCTACTCAAGTCAGAAGTGACAAAATTCATGACACCCATGCAGACGTAAGCTGAAAGTTAAACTGCTGAATCCTGCACTAAGGCACTGTACGAGTTCATCCACTAGTGCATGAATTGTGCCATCCCAAATAGAACCAAGATGCTCTCCTCCATAATAAGGAAGCCAATCTGGTGGTCCCCTGCCATAAACAAACTATACAACAGAAGGAGGAAACTGTTGCAGAAAAGAGGAAACTCCCAGGATGCAAAAAACTCCCTCACAAGCCTCAGTAAGAAGCTGAGATCCCTCATAAAATGCTCTAAAGCTAGATACAAAAATAAAATTGCAAAAGATTCCAAAGACAACCACAAGGCATTCTATAGTTATGCAAGAATCTAAACGGCAATGCTCAGATCTGCTCTGAGCTACAACAGAATGGCATTAAATATACTGATCCCAAGGATATTGCCAATATCCTGGAAGATCGATTTAGTGTCAACTTCACCCCCCCATCACACACTAAAGGGCCCATCTCAATACCCAAAGATTGCCAAATTCTGGTAATCATGGCCACACAGGTTGAAACCGCACTCTCCAAAGCTAAAAATACAGCATCCATGGGACCCGATGACATCCCGGGCTGTGTGCTACATAAACTACAAAATGAACTGGCACCTCACCTAAGTGTCATGTTTAATCATAGACTCACCTTAGGCTTCATGCCCATTGAGTTGCGCACAGCTACAGTTATCCCACTCCACAAGGGGGGATCCACCTTGGATCCCAGGAACTACCATCCCATCAGTCTAATGAGCCTGATCTGCAAGGGCATGGAGCGCATTATCATGGAACTTATAAACAAAGACAATGGCAACCTTCAAACACTGGACCCCACCCAGTTTGGGTTTGTGAAGGGCCGATCTTGTCTCCTGAGCCTGATTGACTTCTTTGAATCAGTTTCCAGAGGTGTGGACGAGGGTAAGGTTGTCCAAAAAGGCTATCTGGACATCGTCAAGACCTTCGACGCCACCCCCCACTCTGGAATCATAGACAAACTTACTAAGCTGGGCATAAATCCCTACATCACTCGATGGGTTGCCAACTGGCTTACTGACAGAACCCAGACTGTAAAACTAGCCGACTCCAAATCCAGCTCCAGACAAGTGACAAGTGGAGGACCTTTAGGGTTCAGTCCTGGTACCGCTCTTGTTTGGCATCTACTTCTCTGAAGTAAAGGCCAACACTAAGGGACTCTGGTTAACAAAGTTCACAGATGACTGTAAACTGGGAGCCATTATTGAATCCCCAAATTATGTGGATATTCTACAAAAAGGCCTTACAGAAACAGATGCTTGGTACCAGAGCCATGGGCTCAAGCTTAATGCCAAGAAATGTATAGTTATCCCCTTTGGGAAAAAACATGTACCCATGAATTATCACATAGGAGGCAGTACACTATACACCGAAAGTGTGATGAGAGACTTAGGGACACAGGTAGACAGTGGTTTTACCTTCGATAACCACATCACCACAACAGTCAGGAAATCCTTCTGTGTAGCACACCTCATCACTAAGGGCTTTTCATCCTGAAAAAAAGGAGGTCATTGTCCCACTGTACTCATCCCTCATTAGACCCATTTTAGAGTATAATGCCCTGTTTGGTATCTACCTCACAAGACATCTGCAACAGCTGGAAAGGCCGCAGAAATGCGTCACTAAAAGAATCACAGGCCTAAAGCAGATGCCCTATGCTGACCATCCAAAAAAACTCTAGCTATACTCTGTGGCATATCGTCTACTCAGAAGTGATCTCTGCTTAACATACAAGGCCATGTCAAACCCTGAGCTGTTGGACATGCTCCACTTAAAGAAATCCCAATCCCTCAGAGCCACACACTCCAGGGATCTAAACCTTATCATCACAATGAACAAAACATGCTGGAGGGATAGGTTCCTGACCCAGAGACTCCCCATACTCTGGAATAGACTGCCCATACATGTCAAGCAGAGTGCCTCCTTGGCCCTCTTTAAAAGGAGCCTTCACCATTGGATGGGAGATAGGAAATTCACCCCAGAGATCATGTCAGTCGCCCTGCTAGACAGGGG
Organism: Protopterus annectens; assembly: GCF_019279795.1. NCBI lineage: Eukaryota > Metazoa > Chordata > Ceratodontiformes > Protopteridae > Protopterus > Protopterus annectens. The sequence goes on along the minus strand of NC_056733.1, from coordinate 1,170,623,192 downwards.
CCTGGAGAAGTAAATATTGTGGGAAGAAATATCCAGGGAATTGTTATGGCTAGGCTTGCATAGGCCCTAGGGCCAATAGCCTAGTACCAACCTATGAACATATGAACCTATAAACTTAGAAAGTTGTTAGAATAAAAGTTTTTTGCTGCTTTGCATTTTTCTGAGGAATATGAAGCATGAAACTCAAATGTCTGTCATTATTTAGTGAATTCAGTCCCCAATGATTTGCCAGAAAAATGCAAATATTATGAGGAAAAGATCAAAAATCAAAAATCTGAGGCAAAAAGCTGGACATTCTCTGCAAATCTGGACAGCTGAGAGGTATGAAGTGCAAGTCAGCTTCAATATGTGCTTAGACTTAATCTTAACAATTCACCTAAAATGAAACATTTTACCAGGATCAAAGCAAAAATATGAGACATGATCTGGGACGTTGTTCAACACCAAGGACTGATGTAAGGCAAAGATGTGGACTGTGACTGAGCACTTATGCACGTGCACACACACACACACACACACACACACACACACACACACACACACACACACACACACACACACACACACACACACACACACACACCATTGCTTACCAGATCCACAGAAAAGCATGTGAATGTTTTCATCACTGCCTGTAATGGCTTTTTTCTTCCAAAAAGATTGTGCAATTGTTTGATTGGAGCCTTGTCCACTATTGGTTCAATTTGTTTAGGACAAGCAAGGAAGTGTGTCTCTCACTTGCTTTAAATTTAAGCTAATGAAAGAGAAAAAACTGGAGCTGTCTGACATCATGTCGGAGAACAGAGCAGAGGGTCACAAGTTAAAATCATGACATTCAGCCACATGCGGTGCAGATGAGAGCTATACATTCTCTTCCTCAAGCTATTTTTTTATATTAACTAGGTCATCCCCGTAAATGATTGTGATCCTAAAGGTACAGTTCTCATGCCCATAAATACATGGGGTATAGTCTGCAGTTTTTTCCTACTAGCAACCTGTTTTTACGCACAGTTGCGTAAACTAATTTGCTTTCCCATAATCTAAAATAAATAACTAGACAAGGTAATAATTTTTCATCTCATGTACTGATATGGTAAAAGGCAGTGGAACACCAGTACTTTGCATGACACACATGAAAATATAGAATTCTGTTTGATATCGGTTTAGAATATGAATAGAAACTATTGCACGCAGTAAAATCATTTAGCACTTACATAATAATTCTCCTTTACATGAACTAACATAGCTCATGCTCTGCTCCACAGCACGAATACTGCTCAATCTTTAAAAAACTCATGAAATTCAATATAACCAGCAACCATCATCAAATAAACTACAATTATTTATACTCTTAATGAAATACTATCTTAAAAATACTTTAATTTATTTATTAATATTCTGGTGACTGATTTATTTTTTGTTTTTGGATGGGGTGATGAATATAACGGAATATCACTCTAAGAAAAGTTGTTGAGACCATCAGTGTAAAACAAATGTTGTACAACTTTTCTTAGAGTGATATTCCATTATATTCATCTATCCATCCAAAAACAAAAAAAACAATAAATCAGTCATCAGAATATTAATAAACACATGTTTTACACCTTTCAATTTTCAAATAAATACCAATTAGGCATGCTAAGCAACAATAAGCACTGTCTTTTGGGCATGCAAATGAGATCATTTCTCACATTCAAATTCATAATGAGAGTTTTGTATAGGCTTTGTAAAACTGTACCATCGGCACCTTGAAGGAGAATTCCCAACCAGTTAACTCTATCTTATAAGGAATATTCCATATTTTGAGTCTTAAATAGTCCATATTCCTTACTCTTTCACACTGACAGGGTCTTCACCAATATCTATCTGGTACCAATACCAATATCTGGAGCATTTCTCCCCGGGCCTCCGCTGAAAACAGGCTCTGTGGAACCTAGTCGGACATTCCCGGTCAACAAATGTTAAATAAATAAAAATAAAATTAAAAAAATAAATCTATGGTATATAAAACTGAATTCATATCAATTCATCAAAACAACTATCTCACAAGTATAAAGTAACACATTTTAACCATCTTGTGGTCTTCCTAGATGAATTCATTAGTAAATTGTTAGCGAGTATTCCAGATTTTGCTCATTTGTTCCACATTATGAGAAGTAGTGCTCCAGAATTTGGAGACGGAAGGTTATCACTGTGTGTCCAAACACCTCTCATTCTGTTATCTCCAGAACCGGGAGCAGATCCAAAATAACTAAGGACAAAGGTCCAAAATCAGATGCTGTTTCTAAATATTATCTTCATACGGGTGATGTTAAAACTTGCTAGATTAACATGCCTTCAACTGATATACAATTTCAGAATTAAAAGACTGCCACCCTATTGACTCCCATTTGCTGATATAAATTGCTGCCTAAAATCATTGAGGATTTACAGTTATTCAGGTTCGTAGATGATTACTGAGCTAATGACCTAATGGGGCCTTTCTAAGGATAGTCATGCCTCCCAAAAGTGAGGATCAAACCCTAGCACCTTGCAACTACAAGGAAAAGCCTTAGCCAATAACCATTATGCCAGCCTCCAACACTGCAGTTTGATACTTCTTAAGATGCCAGTAATGTATGCTGATGATATATTCAATTATTAAGTAAACTTGAGTAATATTTAAAAATTGTGCCCAACCACCATTCATTATGATGTTGTCCTGATTTTTGAACAAAAAATCACTAATGAAGTTTGGTTTGCCCTTTTTTTAAAATGCCCAAAGTGGGTCATATTTCATGGAAACATGAACTTTTGTAGTACAAGCCATACCCACAACTAGTACAAATTACTGGACTTCACTTTACTGTCAGAAAAAAAATACTCATTCTTGTAGAATTTGATTTCTTTTTGTTGTTTCATATAATATTCAGGTGTTTCAGATATAGATTGATTTATGCAAAAATTAAAGGAAACTTAGGAAACTTTCTTGGTCCTAAAATCTCAGAACGTGTTCCATTTCTGATGATTTTTCCTCCAGAACACAACTCACAAATAGGGAATGTCCTAATAAAGAGCATACATGATAACCCTAGCACAAGTACACTTGTGTCATAGTGGCCCCACACCATGTACCTCACTACCAGAAATCATAAAAGCAGGTATGAGAAAGCAGCTCCACCTGTATGAGGAAATTGGTACTGTAGGTAGATTCCCTGCCTGCAATACCAGTATTGCCTTACAGATGGTATGGAAACAGTATTTAACTGCAATGCTTACTGGGAACTAATCAGAAACTATACTAAATGTTTTTTTTTTCTCATGAGGAGCAACCCCACACAAGCACACTCACCATTGCAGGTGCTATGTCATCTGCACATGCACTACTTTTATAACCAGCTCCATACTCACTGTAACTCTGTGAGTATCTCATGCCCCACTTATATAAATTAGCATTTTATATGAACAAGCTAGACATGTGGGTTTGTATAGTTGGCAGTCAAATAATTACTATACTTCCCTATAAGAAAAATTATTAACTTAAATAGCTCTCTTCAATGAATAGTTTTATTACTATTATGCAATTTATTTTTTATTCAAAAAGTGAAAGTTTTTTCTTTAAATAAATACATTTTATTGCCCTACTTTATTCCGTTGGTGTTGCATATCAGATTTGTATGCTGGCATGCGATACTAAATCTGAGCACAGCAGATATCAGTAAGGCACAGCTCGCATACACTTCACATACGTCTCTGCTTTTGTAACCAATCATGTTTGTAAATCAGACTTCAGCATAATATCCTTATTTACTTTCAGGAAGAAAATTTGAGTTAACATACTGGCAGCTATTTTAGAGACAGCAACTTCAATTAATTGGAAATACTAGAGTGATACCCTCTTTACAGAATCCATTTGGGATGAATGATATAACTCATGCACCCACTGCATACTGATAATGCCGAGGGAAATGCCGGTGGTGAATGATGACATCAGCTTGAGCATAAAAATTAAAATAAAAATAAAACAAAATCAGGATTTAAAGGGACCACTCAGGAATTCATGGCACCCTATTATTTTGAGCTCAAAAGCAGTAAATACCAAGGAATTCAGTACAGTTGAGAGGTATGAGTACAATAGTGACCAAAGCTGGCAAAGAATAAAATTATTTGGTGAGTATTACTTTCCTTCTCGAAGGTTACTTGTTCGATAGTCTTATCCTGGAACACCTAATGCAATGCATTCATTTATAGACTAACTTTGATGGCTGGTGAGAACAGAGACACTCAGGAAAGGAGTAATATTTACCTCAAACAATTTGTCATGAACTGCTCATTGATCCCATTAGTAATGAAGAAATTTGTACCCCCCCTTTCCACTAAAACTAAATGGAATTAGAGAGGGTAAAGCAGGACAATAAGCAGTACTTAGTGGACTGATGTTATGGGACATAGACATGGTACAGAAACTTATATAAATGATTTCAAATGACTGACCACCCGCTATAGTTATTGGTGGGAGGGTCTAATGATTTCAAATGACTGACCACATGCTATAGTTATTGGTGGGAGGGGCTAATGATTTCAAATGATTGACCACCTGCTATAGTTATTAGTGGGAGGGGCTAATTTGGCTCCATGTTTTGATGCGATTGTTATGCAATTGTAGAAAAGAGATGGAGTCTGAGAATGTGGCTGGCTTGATGCAAATTGTTGAGATAGGCCTTATTTACTGGGACATGCAGTTCCAGGATGAGGATCAGTATCTAGTGGTCAGCTTAGAGAGTTTTAGTAAAACAAGCTGCTGGTCTTGATGTCATCATTGGAGTAAACTGGGACACACTTTGGTAGAACTCAGCATGTTGGGTACGGTAGCAAAAAATGCCTAATACCTCCTTGTGATTTGTTTGTTTGAGTTATGCCTGCAATAAAAATATAGATGAATGGCTATATTAATATATATGGCAAAAGATGCACATGCTGTAAGGTCGAGGTTGAGGCCAGAATTCTGTACCTGAGTTTATCCAAAAGCATACTTGGTGAAAAGAATAGAGGGAAATAGAGAATATGGAGGAGGAAGTGAAGGAAGTGCAAAGTGACTGGAGACAGGGAGTATCTTTTGTTTTGTTGATATCCAGGTATTGATAAAATCTTGCTGCTCTACAACACCAAACTGTATGTGCTTCAACACAAATGATACCACCAAAGCCAAAAAAGTATTTTATTTCTCTAGCGCCTCAGCTACAAACAGCCTTCAAGGAGTAAAATACACAAAATGAACCACACTTTAAATAGTACCAGCAGCTTCAATCAACAAACAATTAAACAATTAAACAATAAATGAAAACAGCAATTAAATTAAAACTTTTTTTTAAAACATCAGTGTCCCATTTCATATAACACTTTTCCAACAACATTCAGTATTTAATCATTTTGGTACCAACGTACCATATTTTAAAATAAATATTGTTTCCTTTTTTAAAAGGTTATATCTATGTGTTTCCCTATCATTATTTTTTAAACAAATCTGTTCTAAAATAGTAGATCCAAGTCCTTCAGGATTTCCATCATGACACTTACTAAAATGCTGGGCCAAGGGACTTTCTATCCTACCTATCCTAATGTTCCTCAAGTGTTCTAACAATCTAACTTTGAACATTCTTTTAGTTTGTCCAGTGTAGAACATATTACATGAACATCTAATGGCATATATTACCCCTTCTGTTCTACAATTATAAGCCCCATTCACAATAAAAGGGATACTATTTATGGTCTGAAAAGTATTTCTTATATAAGGACATCCCATACATTTGTTGCAGGGTCTCATCCCTTTATTCAAAATCTGCACCGACAAATTAATGTCTGGTCTATGAAATTTAGTATGTACCACCATATCTCGCATATTTCTACCTCTCTTATAAGAGAATATTATTTTTTTATTTGTTAGCCCACTTAATTCATCAAAACTTTTCAAAAATTCCCAATAATGGAGCACAACTTGTTTAATGTTCTCACTCAACATATTATATCCTAGAACCAAAAATAAACTATCTATATTTCTTTTATTCCTTTCTCTATCATATTGTCCTAAATTACTTTTTATTTTATTTATTCCATATCTAATGTGCAATACCTTCTTCACATCTCTTTCAATCATTTTTGTATCATATCTTCTATTCTTAAACATTATTATAGTTTGTTCTAATTCCTTTCTGAATATACATTCATCATTGCACAATCTCGATATTCTTAAAAATTCCCCAAACGGCAATGATTCCAAAGTATGTCTAGGGTGGCAACTAGTGCCCATTAGAAACTGATTCACTTCTTTAAATTTCCTGTGTATACTTGTTTTTATACACTCACCCACTATTCCACATAAATTTATATCTAAAAATGACACATTATGTCCATATTGTAAACCATCGAATGCTATCTGAAATCTATTCTGCTGCATATCTTCCACAAAATGTGGTACTAAATCTGCACCACCCTCACATAAAAAAACTAAATCATCAATAAACCTAAAATAAAATTTAACATATTTCTTAAAAAAATAATTATTGTATATGTATTCTTTTTCCATCATACCCATAAAAAGGTTTGCATACATGGGGGCAAAGGGAGAACCCATTGCCGTACCCTGTACTTGGTGGTAAATCTGATCTTCAAAATAAAAAAAGTTGTTTTGTAAACAAAATTGAGTTAACTCTAAAATATAATAAGTAAGAGGGCTACTACCCATGTGAAGTCTAAGGGCCTCAAGCCCATAATTATGTTTAATATTCGTATAAAGACTCTTCACATCCAGGGTTATCCAGTACTTACCCTCTCTCCATGTAACACTTTTAACCTTTCCCAAAAAATCAAAAGAATCTTTAATATAAGCAGGAAGTTGCATTGCCTCTTTAAGTAACACCTTATGTAAGATAACACCTATATTATGTAAGAAATATTTATTAGCCGAAACTATCGGCCTACATGGTGGATTTCTTATGTCTTTATGAATTTTGGGCAAACAATAAAGATAGGCAGGCCCTGTACCTTCAATTGTCAATTTATTAGTAATATCACTACCAGCCCAGTAACCTAATCTCAAGCCCTTTTGAATCAAATGTACATAATTTTTCTTAGCTTCTTCTATTTTAATTTCATTTACTATCTGATATACTGTTCTGTCATCCAACAATTCTAAACACATTCTTAAATAACTGCTCATAATGCATCATTACTATTTTATTCGCTTTATCTGAAGGTTTAACAATCAACTCTTAGAAAACTTTATCAAGGCTAACCATTCCTGTTTTGACAAATTATACTCAACATTCTTCTTATTAAAATTTTTAAATAACACATTTAACTCAAAATCCACTATTGAGTGAATTTTTTATGCCTTCATGAATTAAAGGTGGCATATAATTACTTTTTCTAATAACAGCAGAAGTATCTATCAAACAGTATGCATTCAACTCACTATTACAAGAGATATATGAATCAAAGGAGTCAACTTCAAGCATACTTTCATCAGTATCACATATACTATTGTGGCCGTTGTCATTATTCACAGACATCAAACAATGTATATTAAAATAATACCACAAATGCAATTTTCTAACCAACTTATATAATTCAATTTTGCATTCATATTGTTTTGGTATTACGGTCGGCACAAATTTTAAACCATAGCTTAACACATTACAAAAATCTTCGTCCAAGGAACATCCAGATAAA